>NW_026067968.1:2478665-2541883 GCF_014885135.2 Alexandromys fortis | reverse complement strand
GAGAGAGAGAGAGAGAGAGAGAGAGAGAGAGAGAGAGAGAGAGAGAGAGAGAGAGAGAGAGAGAGTTGTGTGTGGACAGTGTTCTCAGACCAGCAAGGATGACAGACTATGAACAGAACACTGCACTTGGCTTACTAATTCACCAAGAATTTATTGAAAACAAACTACAAACCAGCCTGGTTTTTGCCTTTGAAAATTTATCTGTGAATAAGAAAAGCCAAGGACCTCACCTTTATTGAATTTAAATTCTAACATCAATCAATCAACCAATCAATTAATCAGTCAATCTAATGTCATTGGGAGACTGTAAATCAAGAGTTGAGCATTTACTAAAGAGCAGGAGGGGTGCCATGGAAACTGTGTGGCTGGGGAGAAGCTATTTCAGAACAAGAGGCTATGCTAAAACAGTGCAGTGATGAAGAAGAGCAAGGCAGAGGTCCAGACCCAGGATGTTCTAACCCTGATTCAGATAGACCAGGATGAAGGCAGCTGGACAGGCAGTGTGGGCTGGGGTGGTTTTCATGGAGGTGTTGATTGAGCAAACCATTTCCAGATACATTTGGGGTCAAGAGAAGCACTTCTTGGTCATCTGGAAGTATTAAGTCCAAGGGACACATAGTTCTGATGGGACCCATGACTGGAGTGTGGAGGAAGGTGCTGTCTGTCGATAGTGGGTGTACCAGAAAAAGAGTAGTGGATGGAATAGTAAGGGCTCGCTTCTTAGGCTCTGGGTGAACTCAGTGTACATGGAGACAGAGCAGTGATGTTTTAGATCTGGGAGCAAGCAGCAGGTTATGGCACACAAGCATGGCATCCTCTCGTACCTACTGGTAGCTCCATAAGGTTCTGATGGTTTGATCCAAACTCAGGACCACACAGCCTTTGTGGGACGGGAGACTACACTAAACCCAAGCTAGTAAATCAAAGAAAGGGATTTACAGGGAGAAGTGTGCATAGGATAAGAGGGAAAGGGGAGAGAGTATGGGGGAGAAGAGGGGCCAAAATGCATTGTGCTGATTTATTTTTTATTTTTTGTGCTATTTTATTTTTTTATTCATTTATTAAAGATTTCTGTCTCTTCCCCACCACTGCCTCCCATTTCCCTCCCTCTCCCCCAAACAAGTCCCCCTCCCTTGTCAGCCCAAAGAGCAATCAGGGTTCCCTGTCCTGTGGGAAGTCCAAGGACCACCCACCACCATCCAGGTCTAGTAAGGTGAGCAACCAAATTGCCTAGGCTCCCACAAAGCCAATACGTGCAGTAGGATCAAAAACCCATTGCCATTGTTCTTGAGTTCTCAGTAGTCCTCATTGTCCGCTATGTTCAGTGAGACCGGTTTTAACCCAGGCTTTTTCAGACCCAG
The DNA here is from genome assembly GCF_014885135.2 of Alexandromys fortis. Lineage (NCBI taxonomy): Eukaryota > Metazoa > Chordata > Mammalia > Rodentia > Cricetidae > Alexandromys > Alexandromys fortis. Next base: position 2,540,522 of record NW_026067968.1, on the reverse strand, counting down.
GCCAGCTGGCCTTGGTGAGTTCCCGATAGAACATCCCCATTGTCTCAGTGTGTGGGTGCACCCCTCGCGGTCCTGAGTTCCTTGCTCGTGCTCGCTCTCCTTCTGCTCCTGATTTGGACCTTGAGATTTCAGTCCGGTGCTCCAATGTGGGTCTCTGTCTCTGTCTCCTTTCATCGCCTGATGAAGGTTAATATTCAGGAGGATGCCTATATGTTTTTCTTTGGGTTCTCCTTCTTATTTAGCTTCTCTAAGAACCCGAATTATAGGCTCAATGTCCTTTATTTATGGCTAGAAACCAAATATGAGTGAGTACATCCCATGTTCCTCTTTTTGGGTCTGGCTTACCTCACTCAGGATAGTGTTTTCTATTTCCATCCATTTGCCTGCAAACTTCAAGAAGTCCTTGTTTTTTACTGCTGAGTAGTACTCTAATATGTATATATTCCATACTTTCTTCATCCATTCTTCAATTGAAGGGCATCTAGGTTGTTTCCAGGTTCTGGCTATTACAAACAATGCTGCTATGAACATAGTAGAGCATATATTTTTGTTGCATGATAAGGCCTCTCTTGGGTATATTCCCAAGAGTGGTATTGCTGGGTCCATGGGTAGGTTGATCCCAAATTTTCTGAGAAACCGCCACACTGCTTTCCAGAGTGGTTGTACAAGTTTGCATTCCCACCAGCAATGGATAAGTGTACCCCTTTCTCCACAACCTCTCCAGCAAAGGCTATCATTGGTGTTTTTGATTTTCGCCATTCTGACAGGTGTAAGATGGTATCTTAAAGTTGTCTTGATTTGCATTTCCCTGATTGCTAAGGAAGTTGAGCATGACCTTAGGTGTCTTTTGGCCATTTGAACTTCTTCTGTTGAGAGATCTCTGTTCAGCTCAGTGCCCCATTTTATAATTGGGTTGAAAAAATATGGAACTCTTCACAAATTTGCGTGTCATCCTTGCGCAGAGGCCATGCTAATCTTCTCTGTATCGTTCCGATTTTAGTATATGTGCTGCCGAAGTGAGCACCATTGTGCTGATTTAAATGAGAATGTCTCCCATAGGCTCAGATGTTTGAGCCCTTGGTCTGCAGCTGGTGGTGCTGTCTGGGGGGAAGGTTAGAATGTGGGGGCTTTGCTGAAGGAAGCATGTCACTGGGGGGTGGGTGGGTGCTGAGAGTTTAAAGACTTGCTCTTTTTTTCTAGTTTGCTTTTTCTGTTTTGTGTTTGTGGTTGAAAATGGGAACTCTCAGCCATATCTGCTGCCATTCCTTCCCACCATGACTGGCTTGTCCCTCTGGAACTATAAACCCAAATATCCTCTTTCTTCTATCAACCTCGTTGGCCATGGCATTTTCTCACAGCAACAGAGAAATAACTAAAATGCAGATAGTGGGCATGTATGGAATTATGAAGAACATTTTTTTAACCAATAAAGTGTTTTAAAAAGAAGTTTATTTAGTTCCTAGTATTGGAGATCCAAGAGCACGAGGCTGGCATGTACCCAGCTCTAGAGGGACTCCAGTCTGTATTACAGCGTGGCAGAGAATCACGGCAGGGGTGTGATGGGGAGGGGGGATAATTCTCGCTCTTATGGAACAACTCCCTGCAACTAACCAGAGACACAGATCTCTCCTGAGGATTTCACCCTTGATGACACGACAGTCTCCCATTTTGACCGACTTCTTAAGGATTCCACCACTTCTCAACCATGCCACAGATTAGACTAAGCTTCCACCATGTGAACACCAGGGAGCATTCCCCACAACAAGCTGCTCTGGTCTCCAGGATAAAGTGGTTTCCTCAGCTACTCATTGTGTAAAAAACAAAAAGAAAAACAAAGCAAAACAAACAAGACGTGATCTTTCCTCCCAGGGCCTGTGTGCATCTCTAGTTGTCAGAACGACACGGGATAAGAAATCAACAGCGTCTTTCCTGTTTCTAAAGTCAAATGTGGACTCGCTATACCTGTAACTGACCTGTTAGTTCTGCTTTGACAACAACCACTCCATGCCCAAGGGATGGCTCTGACCAAACCTCGCTAAAAAGGAAGAATGTGTTCTTCATTTAACACGTGCCTCTCTCCCACTCCCAAGTGTCCTCTTTGTGGTCCCGTCTGATCCAGGTCCCCCAAGGCTGCGAGGTTCCCCAGGCTGAGGCTTTCTCTTTCCTATATTTACACAAAAGCATACTTATCCGAAAATTACACTTCCACTACCATAAAGTTGTTTCTATTTCAGTTTATTCTCCCTGATTATGGAATCATTATCTAATCTTCATAGGAAATTTAGAAAGGGAAGTAGAAAGAGAAGAAAATACCACCCGTAATCCCCCCATTTATGTCATTAACTTCACCGACGTTTTCCTTTCTTTCTTTTTTTTGTTTGTTTATTTCTGGTCCGTTGTGTAATTTGTGTCTTGTTTGAAAAAAATCAGTTTTGAAAAGTTACTATACAAATGTGTTTTTTATGCCCATGGGAGTTATGGCAGCAAACGGGTCTATTTGCTTTTAGATGGTCAACCACCAGCAGCAACTTCTCTCCCAGTCAAACCCTTCTGGGCTTCCAGGAGTACATACAATTCCATAGCCTGCCTTGTTTATGAACACTGGTTTTGTTTAGTTACATGCTTTTCTTTGTTTGTTTGTTTGAGACTGGGTTTCTCTGTGTACCAGTCCTGGCTTTCCTAGGATACTCTTTGCAGACCAGGCTGGCATTGTACTCTCTGAGATCTGCCTGCCTCTGCTTCCCAAGTGCTGGGATTAAAGGGCATGTGCCACCACTGCCCGGCCAAACATTTGCACATTAACATGGTGCTTATTTCCTATCTTGATTTCTTCCCCTTTAAGACTTCAGACCATCCTTTCTCTTTCTCTTTGGTTTAAGTTTGAGAGGGTAGCTCAATTATAACATTTCTCCCTGCCCAGGCTATCCATGACCTGTTTTACAGTACAGAGATACCCTTGGGTGCTCAGCCCTCTTTCAAGAAATGCCTACAATAAACCAATGACCTCTACTTTCTAACATGGAGGATGTCTTTTAATTTGTTTTACTTTTTTGGGTATGTACGTGTGTTTCTCTGTGTGTGTGTATACATACGCACATACACATGAATGCAGGTGACCATGGAGGGCAGAAGAAGGACTCCATCCCCTGAAGCTATAGTTACAGGTGGCTGTGAGCCACCTAACATAGATGCTGGGAACCGAATTCATGTCCTCTGCAAGAACAGCAAGTGCTCTGGACCATAAGCTGATGTGGGATTCCCCTCTGTATGTTGTGAATCCCATTGGTTAATAAAGAAGTTGTTTTTAGCCAATGGTGTAACAGAGTAAAGCCAGGCAGGAAATCTGAACAGAGGTGTAAAAAGAAAGCAGGTGGAGTTGAAGAGAAGTCATGTCCGGCATCACTGGATGCCGGACACCAGACAGAAATTGACAGGTAGCCCACAACCACGTGGTGATACACAGCTGAATAGAAATGGGTTAATTTAAGGTATAAGAACTAGCCAATAAGAAGTTTGAGCCAATAGGCCAAGCAGTGCTGTAATAATACAGTTTCTGTATGATTGTTTCAGATCTGGGTGGCTGGAAAATGAACCAGCAACCTCCCACTACAGTGATCTCTATCTCTAGTCCCATAGTACCAATTTTGATTGCACAGAGGGTTGACTTTTTACTAAACAACATTGAAAAGTGAGTGTGTTCTCCTCTTAAATAACCCCTCTTTGTTCCTTTTGAACCCCCACCTCTCCCAGCCCCCACCCCTGTTCTCTCCAATACTCCATCCAAGTTTTTTCTCTTGTGACTTCATCAGGCCAAGACTTACCATGATCTTTTTTCTGCCTGCCTACAAGATTTTCTGTTCCTCCATGACACTTGCCATCTCTCTGCAATGGGCTCACGTGAACTTCTGCTCACACATCAGCAGCCTCAAGTCCAGCTTCTCTAGGACCCACCTATCTCAGGACATCTCTTGACATAACCCTTCCTCCACTCCTCTGCTCCAAATCCCCAATCCTCTGGAGTGCCTCCTGAATATCTTACACCCCCAATCTTTCATCTCTACGTTCTGTACTCTGGAAACGTTCTCTCTTATATTAAAAATGCAATCTTTGTTTATATTGCATGTATGTTTTATACACCAGATTTTTTAAAAATAACAACTGTATCTTGCAGTAACAGAATTTCTAATCATTTAATATCCACATATTTGTAATTGGCATCTGCCTCGGCTATAAAAAGTAGCCCCCTCCCAGTTTAAAGTTTGGGTTTTAGTCTTTTCGGGAGTTAATTGTCAAAGCTACAGTTTTCCCCGACTGCACAGACATTTCCATTCACTTAGAGACAAGCCCTCTTCCTTAGTCATACTTAACTTTTAGGATGTTGATTCCATAGTCTGCTTCCAAAGTTTAATCTCCACTCTCCCATTTAAATCCTCTGACTCACTGTTTCCCCATATCTGCCTTATCTTTTGGGGGCCTCCACGACCTGAACTAGTGTGCATCTCCAACCTTCAAAGCCTCTTACACCCGAAGCTATTGAGTGGAGACAACTGAGTCTGAGCCATAGTCTCTGAACAGTGGGATGGATGCCCCGGCTAAAAGAAGTGGGTGCTGGATCCGGGGCTGTTTCCCAAGGATGTGGGTGAAAGCAGTGCAGGCAAAAGGGTTTGCTAACCAGAAAGATGGAGTATGCCGAGAACTGCTGGGTGCTCTGACATTTTCTGCCCCCACACGCAACGGGGGCTACTCCCCTCCCCCGCCACATGAGAACATTTATCAGCAGAGTGTGGACAGTGTTATACCTGCTATATAACTGAGCAAACACCTTCTTGTGTGTTGAGTCACCGTGACTTGGAGGCTTAGCTGCACAGCAATAGAGCTAAAGCCCTTTCTCTTTGTCCTTGTGGGCTTTGCCCTCAAAATCATGACCTCACTGTCACCAGTGTGGCGGCTGCTTCAGGAAGGAACATGTCCAAGCCATTCAGTTTAAGTATTTAAGTAGCATTTCTCTTGTTTGCTCTCTCTCTCTCTCTCTCTCTCTCTCTCTCTCTCTCTCTCTCTCTCTGTCTCTCTCTGTCTCACACACACACACACACACACACACACACACACCTCTGACATTCTGTTAGTTCCCGTTTTGAGCACATGACTGTATTTGCTTGTTTTTAATTTAGCTTTACTATTGTTTCCAGGGATTGGCAGTCGGGACTGCCCAGGAGGCTGCATTTGTGCTGGGACAGTCATCTTCAAAACAGGTTTAACGTGAAGCACAGTTCTATTTGCTAATATTTTATTTAGGATTTTACATCAATATTCATATGTGAGATTGGGCTGTAGTTTTATTATATCCTGTCTGGCGGGTCTCACAACTATGCTGGCCTGGCTCTGCAAAAGGAACTTAGGAGACCCTCTTCCTTCTCCACAGTCCCAAAGAGGCAAAGAATATTGAGTGAGAACGGGTTCCCTGGAGACTGGGAGTGCCATTCCCTCAAAGCCACCTCCGCAAGGCTTCGTGGAAGGTCACTTTGAAAATGTCGTCTGTGTCTAATTCCACTCACCGTGTGCCCACCTGAGACCAGTTTGCACAGTTACAACCTCTAGAAGATCACCCATTTCACCTGAGATCTCAGGTTTATTGCATAGCAATAGGCAAACCGTTTTCCTGTTCATTTCTTTGCTTGTTTGTCATTTATTTATATATTATTTAAAATTTTCCCTGTTGGTGGAGACTGCTTGTTCGTTCCCAGCTGCCCAGAACCAGAATAATCACACAGAAACTAGATTATTTAAATCACTGTTTGGCCAATAGCTTAAGTGTATTTCTGGCTAGCTCTATCTTAAATTAACCCATTTCTATTAATCTGTGTATTGCCACATGTCTGTGACTTACCGGAAAGGTTCTGGCATTCTGTCTCTGGCAGAGGCTACACGGCTTCTCTGTGACTCTGCCTACTCTCTCTCTATATATATCTTTTCCAGCCTGGCTATATTCTGTTAAGCCACTGGCCAAAAGCAGCTTCTTTACTCATTTACCAATTAAAGCAGCACATAGGCAGAAGGACTTCCCATACCACTTCCTTGTTGTTTTTCTACTTTTCCTTTCTTTGGTTCGTTTTGATGCTGACATTTCTACTTAGGTATCTATTCTTTCAAAGACCTGTGCCATTGCTTAATTAGTTTAAGTGTTTGCCTTTTAGTTTTAAGTCTTTGTTCTTATTGGGTGTGTTTAGTCGCTACCATTTTCTGTTTTCCAATTCATTCCTTTTTGTTTTCGTGGTCTACGGTTCTTTTACTAACCTGCTTCTTGTATTGTTTTTTTTTTTTCCCCACCTTCTGTTTTTATTCGTTTATCTGGCGATTGGGACAGTTAAACTGCTTTGGCACCTTCTATTCTGGAAGTGGTTTTAACAACAGACCACGGTGTCATGTAGTGGCTGTCACATTGAAATTTGACATTATAAAGACAGGCCAATCTTTGCAGAGGGAACTCTAGCTTTTGATTCAGAATCCACTAATCAGACTTTCCCCAGGGTTGCATCCCATTCCAAACCGAGTGCTCTTTTAGTCCAAGATACTAGAAGAGAGATAGCAGCAGAAGGCCACACAGCCTCCTCTAATCTGAAGAGACCTTGAGTGGGATTCTCCACTGATTAACTGAGGAAAGAGGAGAGAGCTCCCTCACAAGGGCCACATAACAGTCTGGGCTTTGAAGAGTTTTCCTGGACCCCACACTTGCTGTCACATCTATGACTGACAACGACAACCTCCCCCTGTTTTCCACCAGCCAACTAAAGATGGCTCTGTGGCTGTGACCCCGAATGCTGACTGTTCTGTTGGCATGAAAATAGATTTTACATGTCACTTTATGTAAAATGCACGAGACATATTCAAATTATCATCTATTTGTTTTGTTTTAGTTTTAATTTTGAGTTCCTCTAATTTGGGGCTGATTTTAGATACATATTTTGATCTTATTTGGTTTCATATCGTGTAGCTTTTCACTCATGGAGGCTTAAAGATGCCTTTGAATCCATAACTCTTGATTTTATTTGAACTTTTGTTCCTTCCAACATTTGCTTATGAATTCTGCTGCTATTTTAATTGATGCGTATATGTTCAAGAATGACTCATCTTACTCTGCTTCTTGATTTATTAAATGACCTTACATTCCCTCCTTTAGAACTCTGTGCCTTGAATTTATCATTCTCATAAAGGCCACATAGGCTGTGCGCACTTACACAACAGCTCCTAACAATGAATACACCAGTATCCTTTACAATCAGTTCTCAGAAAACACACACACAGGCACATATCTGCACACACACGCACACATGCATGCACACACACTCACACACATGCGTGCACACAAGGCACATAACTGCACATCCACATCCACACATGCATGCACACACATTCATATACACACATGCATACACACATGCGTGCTCACACATGTGCATACATATGCACACACACACACTTCCAGCTTCACAAGTTGAGATGATGAGTTGCAATTTTTCACATCTTTCTCTCTCAGTCTTTGGCAGTGTCCCAAAGACTGAGAGAGAAAGTAAAGACACATTTTATTTCTCCATATTTGCATAGTATTTATTGAATTCATCTTAATTCTCATAATAGTTATCAGTTTCTTTATGGTATCTTCTCTGATTCCTGGATTGTGCAGTGTGGCTTTCCCAAGGATCTCATCTGGGTCTGAGTGATGCTACTTGGTGTAGCGTTTTCCAGTGCATCAGTTTCCCTGAAAACCTTATCAGATGATTTTTTTCTTTGCAGTTTAATATAAAATTTCTCTGTGTCTACGTGCCACATTCTCATTACCTGTTTATCAGCGGATGGTCATTTAGGTTGATTCCACTGTGAACAGAGAAGCCATGGACGTGGCTGTGGAAGTATCTCTGTGGTAGGAATATGGAATCTGTTGGGTAGAGTGGGTACCATCAGTCACCTTCATGCCCACTCAAGGGGCCCTGGCTAAACCCAGAGGTTCACAAAGCAAAACCAAAAACTAACAAGACATAAGGTGGATGGGGACCGGAGGGGAGGTGGTAAGGGCTGGTGGGGGTCTGATCTGAGTTAGAGATGGTGAGAGCTGAGAAGGAACAGAAAGTATTGTGCAACTTGACACAAAACTAAACTTGTTTGTGAAGAGGAACTTAATCGAGCAATTACTTCAATTAGATTGTCCTGTGGGTGTGTCTGTAGGGCATTTTCTTGATTAAGGCCTGATGCGGGAGGCCCAACCCACTCCCACAGTTTCTTCCTTGGACAGGTGGTCCTAGGGTATATAGGAAAGCAGGCTGAAAGCCCTGAGAAGCAAGCCATTTAAGTGGCATTCCTCCGTGCTTTCTGCTTCTGCTCTGGTTTGAGCTCCTGCCCTGTGTTTCTTCAACCCACTGTGATGAGGATATGCAAGCCAAATCAGCCCCTTTCTCTCTAAGCTGCTTTGGTTATGCTGTGCATCACAGCAACAGAAAATGTGTTAGGACAACACCCGTATGAAACTGTCAGAAATATTTTGTTTTTTATAGGAGAGATGGTGGTGAGCTGCCATATAGCTCGGTGTACCATTGACCTAGCATGGGTGAGTTCTGGGAGTCTACCCCCAGCATCAAAATAAACAAATAAAAATAAAAAATTTAAAAGGTTTTAAAAGAGGAAGAAAATAGATTTCCGGAATTGTTGGTGTTTATGGATTGTTTATTGGTTCTTTATTATGACATTTTGACTGGGTATGAATAAAATTGGTCCCTCACACTCTACCTGAGGAGTCTGGGAAAGAGTTCTTTGTTTTCTAGCTCTGGATGTTCCAGGGAAAAGTTAAGGACAGATCAGTTATTTTCCTAGTACCTGATTTACCTTTCTCCCCAACAATGTACTTATTTTCTTTACTTCTATGGTTTAGCTATTCCACTCTTTTCTCAGGAATTCACCCCATTTTTATCTCGAAAGAGTTGGTCCTTTCAGTCTGTGCATTCAAGTTCTTACCTTGAAAGTGTTTTCATCTTTTATCTCTGAATAATTTTGATGGTAGACTTATTAAATTCACTTCTGTCATCAGTGTTACATATTGTGGGTTTCCATCCTTACTTTTCTTTGTGGATATTACTTTTTCTTCTGTGATCTTAAACCCTTCCTTCTGTTTCCCATTCCACATCCCCTGGTTTCTTCCATTTATCTTCCATGCTGTTCATCTGTATGCTGATAGTATGGACTTTGCATGGCTTAAAATTTTATTTTCTTCTTCGGATTTGTTTTGATTTTTGCCAGTTCTTATAATTTTATTTTGTTTTCTTTATTCCCCTATATGTGAGTCCTCACATGTCCGCTTTGATATTTGATTATAGAGAAGCTGTCTTTAAAATGAGGCAATGTGGAAGTCTGTGGTTGTTATGGATCCTTGATACTCTGTAGAGCTTTGCTCCCTGTCTACTTAAAATTCAACCTGTTTCTTCCACTTCCTTCTGGAGTTTTGGAAGAGCCTCTTGTGAGATCTTCAGAGAAGGGGCCCCCAGTAGACCCATGCTCCAGTGGGTGACATACCACATGCACATACTGGCAGAATATTCAATGGGTTTAAAATAATATATGAAGTTGGGGGTATAGGAATCATTGGAGGGGAGGCGGTGGGTTTGATTAAAATACATGATATGCATGTATGAAACCTTCAAAAAGTTAAATAAGCAAAAATTTATTCATTTAAATTTATTTAAGTGGATACCTTTACATTTTTCTCAAAAAATATATTAGTATAAGAATGATCTCTTCTCCACAAGCTTTAAAATCCAAATCATAACTCCTGATCTTTTCACTGGTATCAAATACTTTTACTTTATTTATTCACTTGTGAGCTCTCTCTTGTTTCTGATTTATCTGTCTATATTCTTTGGATACTGGAATAAATTACATTCTTACCAGTGTATATGATATATATATCAAACGAATTGACTCTTTAAATACATATGACTTTCTAAGTGAGTTCTAATGCTTTGTCATCTGATCAGGGCTGCCCTTACCGAAAACTCAGTAACCCCCTGAGGTCACCGTGAAGCTGGCTGCATTGCTCGTTGGTCACCTCAATCATTTATATTGCCTTTCACAATGCCCAAGATGTACCCATTTGGGTACTAGTGATGGTTGGCTTTGATTGCCATCTTGGTACAACCTAGAATCCCTTGGGAAGAGAGTCTCAATGAAGCATTGTCTGCATTGGGTTGAACTGTCTGTAGGGATTGTCTTCAATAAGTTAACTGGTGTTGGAAGACCCAGCCCACTATGGGTGGCAACATTCCCTAGGCAGGGTGTCCCAGAGTGTTTAAGGGTGGAAAACTGAAGCTGACCACAAGCCAGCAAGCCAGCATGCACGTGTTCATTCTTTCTCTGCTCTCAGCTGTGGGTGCGAGCAGCTGACTCATGCCTCTGACTCCCTAGCAGTAATGAACTGTAACCTGGAGTTGTGATCTGAAATGAACCCTATCTCCCCAAAGTTGCTCTTGTCAGGATGTTATTTTACCATGGCAATAGAAAAGAAACTAGGACACTGACCATTTGCTTTCTCCATATCTACCGAGGAAAACCCAGAAGCTGAAGGCTGCTCAACACATCTTCCTAAAGTCAACAGAGACACAGAGTGGACAAGCCCAGCAGAGAGCCAGGTTTTCCAATGGGTGGTAACCCAATATCCTTTCCTTTCTCACTGTCCCTTCAGAGTGAACACCAGTTTCTTAATCAAGAGCCCAAAGCGGGAGGTGATTTTAAGTAAACATGATCCCGAAGTCCCTCAACAGCCAAGAGAAACAGCAACTGCTCCCCAGGTGGCAGCAGCAGCACCTGGAAAAGCGCTGACAATGAAATCACCCTTTTCCCCCATGTACCGAGAGGATGCTCAGGATATCTTTCAACAGTTGGTTTTGAAAGTTTGTGAGGCAAAACCCCAAGAATTTGGCTTGCCTTTAACCAAATATTTATGATACCCTCATTAGTCTATAGTCCAAGGGTTATGCAGACTCTCCTTTGAGTTTCCGAGCTAGGAGAGCTTAGAAAGCGGCATTGTATCGTGTGCCCTGTTTCTACAGATGAAATGTGAGTCTTTTGGCTTTGCAGGTGGGTATCACGGCTACTGTGACTTGCTGAGGAGGTGATAACAAAGCCCAGGCAGAGCCCGCTGAGGATCCTGGGAACATCTGGGTTGTGGTGGTCTTGGGGGGGCATTACACGGCATTCAAGGCTTTTGATGGCTCTGGGTATGTTGAGGTGTCCCCATCACTGCATCCTTGGAGGAGTTTGACTGGTGTGTGATAATGAGGTGGGACGTAAGTCAGCCAGGCAATGAGGAGAGGGAAGGATCTCCAGGGGAAAGCCATTTCTATAACAGGCTGGAGGCCACGGCGAGCAAGACAAGCTTCATTAACTGCAGGATGAACAGAGAGAAGAGGAAGGCAGGGCTGGGACTGGAGTGGCCTCGCCGGCCCTGTTCAAGAGTTTAGACATTGTCCTCGGGCAATGGGAAGATGGTTGTGGGTATTAAGCTAGCTGGTGATGTCATTTTTATGTTTTAAGAAGGTTACTCAGTCTGCTGGGCAGAGATGGATTGATTGGCAGGAGGTGAGGCAAAGGCAGAGGAAAGTGGGGAGGCACTACCAGAATCAAGGAAGCTTCTTTTGAAGGGATATCAATGACTACAGACTCTAATAGAGAATGTGAGGCATGGAAGGCTTCTGTGATAACCTCCCCGTCCCTTCCAAAAGAAACAGTGCCGGTGCGAGGTCGCTGAAAAGAGTCCCTAAAAACTGTGATAACAATGCTAATGTGTAGCTCTTCACAGTTGGTGGGCTCTGGTGGGGGTGGGAGGATGGACCTGGGAGGAATAAGAAGCAAGTGTTAGTGGAATGCATGAGAAAAAAGGAAGTATGCAAACAGAACCCTATTCAAATATAGAAAAGAATGAAATTCTGTCATTTGTGGCAATATAGGAAATCATTATGTTAAATGAAATAAGCCAATCACAGAAAGACAATACTGCATGATCTCATTCATATGGAGAATGGAAAGTTGTTCTCACTGGAGTTGAAAATAGAATGGTAGTTGCCAGAGTTCTGGAAGAGTAGAAGGACAGGAAGGGGAAGACAGATGTATGGGTGGGGGAACCAAGAGTTTTGGTGTGCCACTGCATTGTCAGGGGCCTAAGATGTCAAGTATGTGCCGTGTATTTCAAAAGGACAGAAGAGGGATTTTTCTTACTATAAAAAATGATGAATGTTTTGAAGGGATGAATATATGTTTAATGTGAATAGAACAAAGTATACATGTACTTTGTAACTTTTGTTTTTGTATATCAATAAAAATGTTATTAAGTAAAAAAGAAGCAGAATAAATGCCTAAATAAATAAACAGTTCCATTTCAATCCAATCCCAGAAAAATATCTTATGGGCAAACAGCAGACTCTTAGGCAGAGCAGAGTCATGCCCACATGTAGGTTCTGGGGTAGACATTATCTGGGAGTATTTGTACATGAAGGATGAGGCAGGAGGAACCTCTCCTAGAACCCCTTTATTTCAAAGTAGATGATTTATTTTATGGGGCTTATAAAGGAAGAGGACTCCACATGCCAACTATGAGATTGGCTTGGAAAATTTGAGTTCAAGGTGCCTACAGGTGGGCCAGTGGGATGGCTCAGGAGGTAAAGGTGTTTGCTGACAAGCCTGAGAACATGAGTTGGGTCCTCATTCATAGACCAACATGGTACAAGGAGAGGACTGATCTCCACAGATTGTCCTCTGGTGTTCATATGTATACGGTGGCCCTCACACACACATGCACATACTAAATTAAATACAAATGCTAGGCTTTTGCAACAGAAAGATGAAAGGCCTTCTTAGATGATGTCAGGAAGGAGGAGGAATGCTTGGGTTTGTTGACTTGTGTTTCCAAGTCTTTGCTTAATGTAGCTGCAGAGTTACAGGTGTGTGGAAGGAGGGAACCCCCCAGGTGGTTCTGGTGGCTCTAGGCCTTGCCTGGCTTAGCATCCCCATCCACCGCACTCTTGGGGAGGCCTAAGCATGAGGAATTCACCAGAAATGTAAAAGCAAGGAGCACTGTGTGGTTTGTCTCTTGGAGGGATCAAACCTCTCCTATCCTGCTCTCTGTCTGTGATAGGTAACAGGGTACAGGACCTTGGGAAGGAGGGAGCAGTGTGGTCCTAAAGTTCTTCCCCCCTCTTGCCTCTCCTTTCCTCTTCTCCCCCTTTCTCCTCACCATCCTCTCCCTCACCCATAGTGAACAGAGCCTTTGAAGCAGTGACAGGCCCCAGAACCAGAATTTCGGAGATGGATGGACAGATACCACAAAGAGACCAGAGGACATGGGACGTTCTTGTGGCCCTCCGCCATATTGCAGGCATAGCTGAGCCTGCTTTAGAGACCTATGGTGAGTGTTCAAGTAGCAGAGAAGGACTGAAGGCTGCTGACAAGGGGGCATGCACTAAGGACCACTATGTAGTGCTGTGACCAGACAGCACCCAGGCAGGTCATGAACAGATTCCTGATGGGTTCCAGTGTGCTAAGCAGGGCTACTGAGATCCACTGTCTCTCCAGCCATCTGCTCTGGGTAAGGGTGACCTGTGTGAGTCCTGTTGAGCACATCTCATTCAAATAACCACAGACCACAATTCTTTTTTCCTCAACCAATTTTGGAGATAAGATGCCTGTGTTCTTTTCACTTAATTTCTTTTTTCTCCTGTTACTTTCTGTGCTTCCGAATGTCAAATTATATATAATTTCATTTCTTTGCTCATTGTAAAACCCTGTCTTCCCATCTTAATTCACCATTGAGATTCTTTTCATTTGTTTGTGTTTTTCAAGACAGCATTTCTTTGTGTAACCCTGGTGGTCCTGGAACTCACTCTATAAACCTGGCTAGCATTGAACTCAGAAATCTGCCTGTCTTTGTCTCCTGAATGCTGGGATTAAAAATGTGTGCTGCTGCTGTCCAGCACCATAGAAATTCCTTACCAAATTAACATGAGCTAGCAAAGTAAAACAGTTAATGATTTAATAATTGAAACTATTTTTCTTTGCACCTAACCAAATAGTTATCTACTGTATTATGTACTTTTCTCATCGGAGACCAAATGTTGGACAGTGATAACTTTCAGGAAAAGATTTATTTGGACTCACAGGTTCAGAGGAATTAGTCCAGGCTAGCAAAGAGGGAAGAAGAGAGAGAAGGAGAGACAAAGATAGAGAGACAGAGAGATAGAGACAGAGGGAGTATAGAGGCAAAAAAACAAAAGAAAAATATAGGGGGGAACAGGGTGAGGTACAGGTGCATGGACACAGCCCATGGGACCTACTTCCTGCAATCAGGCCTGACCCCTGACATTTGGTCAACACTAATTATGTCATCATATTATGGACCCATCAAGGGAAAAATTCATTAATTAGTTCAGAGACCTTACAGGCCATCCTGAGGTGTGCTTCAGTAACCTCCCAGGTGTTTCCTAATCCAATCAAGATGACAATCAAGACGAACCAGTTTAAGTTAAGAATACACAAGTTGGGTGCTTGCTGGGTGTTGGTGGTGCACTCCTTTAATTCCAGCACTTGGGAGGCAGAGGCAGGAGAATCTCTGTGAGTTTGAGGCCAGCCTGGACCACAAGAGCTAGTTCCAGAACTAGCTACAGAGAAACCCTGTCTTGAGAAATGAAGAAAAAAAAAAAAAGAATACATATGCTGGTTGATTTAGAAAGCTGAAAAACTTAGTGGTTTTGCACATTTGTGTGTGCCATGTATTATGTTTGTATGCACATTAGAATGTGTGTGTGTGTGTGTGTGTGTGTGTGTGTGTGTGTGAATACACATGCACAGAGTGTGGAAGTTAGAGGCGATGTCGGGCTCCCCTTTTAGTCCCTCTCCATCTTACATACTGGGGATGTTCTCTCACTCTTACCAGAACTTGCTGGCTCATCTAGTCTGGCTAGCCAGCTGGCTCTCAGACTACCCTATTTGTGTCTCCTGAGCAATGGGATTACAGGCAGGTTGCCAGGCAGTGAGCTCAAGTTCAAAACATTGCCCCTCATGGTTTCCAGGAAGTGCTCTACCTGCTAAGTCATCTTCCCAGAGCTCCCTCTACTTGCAGTTTTACTAAGAAAGTGTGTGAGCCATAAGCAGTTATTAAAGAAGAAGCATGAAGCATAGCTACAGACTTTATCAAATGATTATTTAATTTGACACTCTAAAGTATATTTACCTCTTTAAAACATTTTTTCCAGAGGATGTGTGTATATATGCATACATATGCATAATTGTTGCCTGAATTTCTTTAGTGTAAAGTTTTAGGGTGGACTAATTCTATCAATATGTAAAGATATTTTAAACTTTAAGCTCTAAGTCACCAGTTGATTTATGGAAGGATGTTTCTATTACTGTAATTTTTTTGACAAGAGGCTTGCCTCAATCAGGCATTGTAGGTCTAGGATGAAAAATTCAAAAGCAGTTTGAACCTAATTTTAGGTTTCCCCAGCTAAAATTCACATTGACAATTTTTAACAGCCATTGCTTAATTCCTCACTTTGATGGATCCCATGGCTTTCATATATATTCAACTACACTGTCTGTTGGGATTATGTTGGTCTGTGCCATAACCTCGTGTCTGGATGAGAGTAGAAAGCTTCCTATTTTCGTCACATATGAAGGACAGTTTTGCTGGGTATAATTGTGCTCCTGGACCACATATTCTGTTTCCTAGTTCTCTGTGGATATCCTGATCCTTTGCCATTTTATCTCAAAATTGGTACCAGCTACCTTGGGTTTCACCCTTTCCCAGAGAGTCTAGGACGTGTGCTTACGTACATGCAGGAGTTCTTTTCATTTGAATGTTTTCTTCCCCAGTGGGATCAAATTTTCTGAGTGGAATATACTGGCTTCTTCCAAGCCCAGCAGTCCCTCCTATCCCAAGTGTCCTAACTTCATATACACATTTGCCTTCAGCTCTAGATGATTAATGATCCTTTTTATTATCCTCTTTTCTCCTATCTCAGATTATTTTTGGCTGAATTCTGAAAAACCCAAGCAAGTCTGCCTAATTGTCACCAAAGCTATTTCTGCATCATCCATTCTGTTTCTAGATGCCTTCTCTGTGACTGGGCATCTCAAGGCTCCTGTGATCCATCTTGATTACACTTCTCTCCTTTTTCTTGTTTGATTTGAATTTGTTAGTACTCATCATTTCTGGCTTCCTCTTGCAGAAGATACCCAAACATGCCTATTTTCACTTAGGTAAAAAAAAAATAGCATCAGACCAGTCTCAGATACTGTGTTTCTACTGGCTATTGGACTACTCTTCTCTGCCCTCCTCAGCAACACTATTGGATTTTTTCATCATCTGCCTCATCTTCTAGACCCCATGTGAACAAAAGACAAGATGTGTGTATTATTCCTGGATGCATTTTTCTCTACGCTTGTAAATTTAAGGGGCACGTGTGATCTGGCTTCTTAGTTCAAATGCCTTCACTGTGTTGATATTAGTGAACAAATCCCATAGAAATATATCAGCTGCTGATCCAGGATTGACACCCGGTAGTCAGTCAAGCTAAGTATTCTACATATATGAGCTTGTTTTATTCTCCAGTCCCGCTGCCAGGCCGGGATGAGATATTCCTAAGATTTGATGACTAAGGATCAGCAAAGTGCACAAAGTGACCAAACCTGACCAGTTAGCTAAGGCCACAAAATTTGGCATTGGAAACCACCATGTAGCATTGGATGGTCCAGAAGGGCTATCAAAGGAGACACTATACACCCTGGTGTCTCTCTGGACAGTCTTGAACTGGTTCCCAATTATAAGAGCAGCTCACACTTCCAGCTAGTAGTGGTCCAGAGTGGCCCAGCCTCTATCCCGGTTCAATGCACTTGGCATACCTAAACCACCGTGGTTGTGGTTTCTCTGACTTGTCATGTGACTGGCCATTGATTGCCTTGTCTTCCAACTTTGATGTAAGAGTTCTGGTCTTTTATAAAGCAAAGAAGAGCTGACATACTGAGACTTTGGTGTGCTGTGCTCTATAAAAATGCTCCCACAATCCCTGAGATGTTCCCATTTAACAGACTAAAACACTGAATGATATCTATCTCCTAATAGCGTTGCTAATGGAACACTCTATACGTTAGCAGCTGTGAACCTCTCATGGAAGAAAAGTGTGACAGCTGCCTCATTGCTGCCTGACAATATATCTCATTGTTTCTGTGCCACATGACCATGGAAGATGAGCTCTTGATTTTTCCCCTAATTGCGGGTTAATGGATTCCATCTATCAACCATGGTTGAACAGGGTGATCCACATATGACCATCTTCAATGCTGTTTCTTGGGTCACACACCTAGGTTTACCACTTTGGTCATGAGGTTGAATATTAACCCTCTCTGGAGGTTGTGGTATGGTAAGAATTTCTTAGCTTCTGATTCCTTTTTTGTAAACTAATTGTGCATGTGTGCATTTGTGTGCATGTGGTGGTATACATGCTTATGTATGAACTTGAGTATGTGTGTGGCATCCATAAGAAAACCTGAGGCACTCACAGGCTGGCTAGTCAGTGAGCTCCAGGAGTCTGCCGTCTCTACCTATCTAGTACTAGGATGGCAGGTATGTACTTTCACGCCTGACTTCTTTTGTATGGGTTCTGGGGACTGAACTCAAGTGCTTGTGCCTGCAAGGCATACACTTTATCAACCATGCTATCTATCTTTCCAGCACCAATATGCTAACAATTATAACAGTACTGTTCTTGTCGAGTCGCTGTGAGCTTATGACAAAAAAAATGTGCTGAGCCCTTATCCTATTGACTGGCTTAGAAATGTCCAGAACCTTTGGGTTCAGACTGCCAACAGTAAGAGCTTGAATGTCAGTCAGTCTCTAGCTAGCTAAATACCTCTTTAAAGCCAAAACAATACAGGCTGCATCTTTAAAGATTACTTATTTTCATTCTATGTATATAACTGTTTGCCTGCATACATGTCTATGCACCATGTGTGTGCAGTGCCCACAGAGGCCAAAAGAGGGCACTGGATCCCCTGGAACTGGAGTCACAGTCAGCTGTGAGCCACCATATGAGTGCTGGTAAATGAACCTAGGCCCTTCGCAAGAGCAGCCAGTGCTCTTAGCTGCTATACCTTCTCTCCATCCACAAGGGGCTGACTTTCAAATGTGCCTAGCTGAATGACTGATTCACGCTGATGGAGGCACTGAGGTTATGACCTCAGAAAAGAGATGAAACCTTTATGATGGCTTCCACAGTAGATGACACACTACCATCTGTGCCACCAAGAGGCTTCTCCTTTCACCAAAGCAAATGAGGAGAAGCCTGAAACACCCTGGGGTCTGAGTCACAGAAATCAGCACTGGTCCCTGTAGCTCCTAGGCACAGAGGTCCCCTCACCTGCATCAAGGGCTCTCTGTGAGGCCACATGCCTCTAGAATG
Source organism: Alexandromys fortis (assembly GCF_014885135.2). Taxonomy (NCBI): domain Eukaryota; kingdom Metazoa; phylum Chordata; class Mammalia; order Rodentia; family Cricetidae; genus Alexandromys; species Alexandromys fortis. Next base: position 2,522,034 of record NW_026067968.1, on the reverse strand, counting down.
CTCCAAGTTTTCCCTGCACACAGCTCCTGCCCAGTGCTTGGGAAGCTGACTCTGGCGTGACAAACACTTCCAGAGAACAGATATTTTTGAAGATTGTCAGCATCCCGCCGGCAGTATTTATCATGAGCACCTCAAGGTTTTTCACCGGAATGAAGTTGGGTGCAAATACCTCTGCTGCGCACACAGCCTGCCCCAACAGAGAGTGAGAGCGGGTTGTTATTACAACGGGAGGCGAACATCCCACTGTGTTTCCAAGTTGCTTCATTACCTTTTCCGTGGCTTGCACTTATTTCCCAGCACCTGTGGGAAACACATTGATCAGTCAATACCCACTATCACCGGCTGCCTGTTGCGGATAAGCACATGTGCTCTTGAAGGCAATGTATTTTTTTTTAAATAGGAAGTAATTTCAAAGTTGAAAATCAAAACTGAGTTTAGATTAGCCATTTTTACTTGAGCAGAATTTTATTTTACTTAATAAAAAAAACTCTCCCTATCCAAACAGAGAATTTGGATATAAGTAGTGCAAAGACATTCTTTTCTTTTTATTTCAACAATAGGAAAAATAGTCTGGAGTATACAGATTTTGAAGAAATTCACCCCCAGATTGATCTCACTGAGTGGGGTGCAGTTTGATTGGCCTCTGCTGGATATTTCTACCTAGAAGTCCCACCAACCACGCAAGCACAGCATGCAAAAGAAAAGCAATTCTCTTTTCCTCTGGTCCAGCCACTTCTCCTGCGTCCCTGTGGTCTTTGGACAGGTTAAGCATCCACAATCGGAAAATGTGAAATTTGAAATATTCTGAATCCCTACGCTTTCCCAGTGCCAACCACAAAGCCACAAGTAAAAAGTTTCACAGGCCCCCATGAGACGGACTGTAGGCAGAATAAAATATTATGGCACATTGGTTTCGACTGCCTGTAAGGTGAGCATGTCACGCTAATGAATTTTGCATTAAGATACTGGTTCCCTCTCCAAAATATTTCATTATGAATATGCATATGTTCCAAAATCTCAAAAAACAAAATGAAAAAAATAAATAAAAAAACTGGTGTCAAGCCTTTCGGTTGGGGACACTCAGCACTCCTTCCCCTTTCTCCTGGGCTCAGGTGTCCTGCCATCCTCTACAAACTCTTCCTTTGTCATCCAAGATGCTTTACTATGATGCTCTCACCTGCACGTCCTGGGGGCCTGTCACGGAGAGGAGCATAAGTGGAGGATGTAAAGTTGGGATGCTGAGTGTGGTGACTCTTCTCTAGGAGTCTGTAGAGGCTGGGACCACGCTGAGGATTCTGGATGCAGTGCTGCTTCGAACTAAAAAGACAAGTGACAAGGCCAGATGAGGTAGCAATGGGAGCAGGCTTGTGAGAGGGGTGTGAGGGCTCCCCAGCTCTGGGGGATAGGCAGTAGTGCCAGATGTCCCTAGCACCCAATGCCCAGTACCCTCCTTGCATGTAAATGGCACGTGTTATTTCAAAGAGTGAGGTTATCTATCGGTCAGCTCACACGGATGTGGGCAGCATGTCCAGAACAGGGATCATGTTATTCTGAGGACCTTTTCAGCAGGGACATTCTAACTGAGAAGTGACCAAAGGCTTGTGGTTCCTTGGGGAGCTGTGGAGACAGAGACAGACCTCATGGGAAGGTTGTGTCATTTCTGCAGAGTGTGGAGAAGACAAGAAGACAAGAGAGTTCCCTTCACACCCATAAAGTGCAATGGCAAGCTGACTTCCATGCTTAGGGAGAGAACTCTGGGTCACCATGTTAAGGTTTGAATGTGTTCCCTCACAGGTCCGTGGTAAACATTTGGTCTTTATGGAGGCAGTATTGGAAGGTAATGAGTCATTTAAGAGATGGAACCTACTAGGAGGTCCTTAGGTGACTAATAACGTGGCCCTAAAGGGGACATAGGGCCTCCACTGGTCTTGTCTGTCTGCTTCTGGCTCATGAGGAGAGCAGGCCACTGCCATCTTCTTAATGATGCTCTTGTCCCCATCAGAAGCTCAGGCATACGGCCACCACCCAGTGTCTGACTAGCCCAGTGCTTCTCAGCCTTCACGATGCTGCAGCCCTTTAATACAGTTCCTCATGCTGTGGGGGCCCAACCATAAAATTATTTCTGGTGCTACTTCATAACTGTAACATTGGTACTATTATGAATAATGTCCAATATGCAGGATATCATATTTGATCCCCAAAGGGGTTATGACCCACATGTTGAGACCACCGAATTAGAACCTCCAGAGCAGTGAACCAGACACATCCTTTCTCTTCAGAAGTCCATTTTCTTGGTCATTTTTCCTTCATATGCACACTATTTTAAGTGTAAGCATACACTGTCTGGGTAGAGCTGTCCATCGTGAAATGGACATTAGCAGAAGTTAATGAGGCCCACCGGGGTTGTGCAAGATGGGACACATGACCTTTGATCCAGACCATTGAAGGAATGGAAGGTGCTTAAACATGGGAGAACTTACCCATCAATGTTCTTGTTGTGGGCATAACTCAAGTGTTAGAGAAAACGACCTGTGATCGTGTGTCATTAAAGAGACCTTTCTGACACTGGGGTTTTGGGAGCTGTTATAGTCATAACTTAAAGCCAATTGGAAGGGGTTGAGCTGTAGCTCAGTTGGTAGAGTTGGGCCTTTGAATATCTTCCAGGCAGTGTGCTGGTCTCTAAAGGCTGCAGTCTTTTACTGGGTTGACTATTTTCTGTCTCATCTTCCCTGTTGCTTTCCTCTGGAGATTTCTCCCTCACCTTCATTCTCTCTTAGTTAGGGTTTCTAATACTGTGAAGAGATACCATGACCATGGCAACAACTCTTCTAAGAAAAACATTTCACTGGGGTTGACTTGCTTACAGTTTCAGAGGTTTAGTCCATTATCATCATGGCAGGGAGCATGGCGGTGTGCAGGCAGACATGGTGCTGGAGGAATAGCCAAGAGTCCTGCATCTTGCAGGCAACAAGAAGTCAACTGACACACTTGGTAGTATCTTGAACATCAGAGACCTCAAAGCCTGCCCTCACAGTGACATACTTCCTCCAAGACTGTACTTACACCAGCCAACAAAGTCACAGTTCCTAATAGTGCCACTCGCTATGAGATTATTTGGGCCAGTTACATTTAAACTACCACATTCCACTCCCTGGCCCCCCATAAGTTTGTAACAATATCATAATGCAAAATGTATTTTGTCCAACTTCAAAAGTTTCCATAGTCTATAAAAGTCTCAACAATGCTTAAAAGTCCAAAGTTCAAAGTCTCTTCTGAGATTCATAAAATCTCTTAACTGTAATTCCTTGTAAAATCAAACCACAAACCAAACAGATCACATACTCCAACATACAATGGTGCAGAATATACATTATCATTCCAAAATGTAGGGAATGGAGAGGAGTGAGGAAATATGGGATCAAAGCAAGAGTGAAAACTAACCGGGCAAGCACCAAACTCTGCATCTTCATGGCCCATGTCAAAGCACTCTTCAGATCTCCAGTTCTTCTCAGTTTTGTTGAATGCTGCACGTGTTTTCTAAGATACTTGTTTTTTTTTAATTAAATCTCTCTCTCTCTCTCTCTCTCTCTCTCTCTCTCTCTCTCTCTCTCTCTCTCTCTCTCTGTGTGTGTGTGTGTTCCCACAACCTATGGTGCACATGTGGATGTCAGAGGACAATCTGTGGGAGCTGGTTTCTCTTTTCAGAATTTGAGTCCCATTGGACTTGATGGCAAAAGCCTTTTTTCACTGAGCCAGCTCATCAGCCTGTGGGCTATAATTTTTTTCATTAAACTACATTTATATCTTTGGTGTGTGTGTGTGTGTGTAGGCACACACATGCATTGAGCATGTATAAAAGTCAAAAGACAACTCAAGGAAACTAGTTTTCTTTCCTGGGGATGGAACTCAGCTCATCAGTCTTGGCTGCAAGCACCTTTACCCTATGAGCCACCTTGCTGGTCATGGGCTCCCTAGTTATTTGCCATCCATCTTTGGAGACTGGGGACCATTTCCCTGGTACCATTTCCCATGGTCCATGTTTCTTATAGAATTACAAGTACATCCTGAACCAAACCTCAACTGTCCCCTTTTGGGGTGCATTCTTACACAAAGAGATCTGTTTTCCTCTCTACTTTTATTTTACTTGTATTTAGCAACTGTGGTTGTGAAAGGCATGATAAACTAACTGTGGAGTTATGAAGATGATCCTGTCAAGTGCTCTTGCCAACCCTTTGGGCTTTTGATGCTTTTCCTAACATTGTCAGGGTTGTTGAGAGACAGTAATGGCTGCCCCACATTCAGTTTAGTTTCTTTTCTCCCTGCCTATTTTTGGTGCTTAAAAGGCTTTAGGTGGTTGTTAAAAACTGTTCTGAAAACTGAAACCTTGTTCAGCTGAAGTGTATACCTAGATATTGAGTTTTTTAAATGCTAAAATATACTAATAATTAGTATTCAACCCGCCCAACCATCCTTCCTTCCTCTGTCCACCCTTCCTTCTATCCACCCATCCACCTATCCATCCACCCATTCACCCATCCACATTTATTCTCCCATCCATCCATCCATGCATCCATTCATCCTATAACTATGCATTTATCAATTTGCTATCGTCACCCATTGTCTATCTGTTTCCATGTGACTATTTACCCATTTACCATATATTTATCCATCTATAATCTATCCATTTATCTACGTCCATTCATTATCTTTCCATATTTCTGTTCAGGTATACATTTTCTATTCATTTATAACCTCTATATCCATTATCTGTAATGTCTCTAACTATACTGCAATTTGTCATCTGTCTGTCTGTTTGCCATCTATCTATTTATATCTGTCTGTCTGTCTTTTTATCCTTTTTGTTGAAATACGAGCGGCAGGGCTGCGTCCCCGGCACCCGGCCGCCCGCATGGCTAGCTTATGCCCGAAATAATTACACGGAAACTGTATTCTTTCAAACACTGCCTGGCCCGGCTAGTTCTAGCTTCTTATTGGCTAGCTCTTACATATTGTTCTAACCCATTTCTAATATTCTGTGTAGCCCACGAGCTGGCTTACCAGGGAGGATCTTAACCTGCGTCTGTCTGGAGCAGGAGAATCATAGCGACTCCTCCACTAACCTTCTTTCTCCCAGAATTCTCTTCTGTATACTCCGCCTATCTAATTTTCTATCCAATAAAATGGGCCAAGGCAGTTTCTTTATTAATAAGAAACCACTCCCACATCATTTCCCCTTTTTCTGTTTAAACAAAAAAGAAAGGCTTTAACTTTAACATAGTAAAATTACATATAACAAAACAGTTATCAAGTAAGAATCACAGTTACTATATATATATATATATATATATATAATCTCTTATCATAACTAAGGAAAACTATAACTAACCATTCTTCAACTCCATCAAAGACTCCAGAAGGATATAATATTACCTATCAAACAAGAAATAAGAAAACTCTAGAAATGACAGAGACATCTCGCTGCCTGGACAGTCACCCAAAGTTCCTCTGTACCGTTGGGGCATCCATCTTCGGCCTACAGGCCCATGGTATCCAGAGACATTTCCATGAAGCAGGAAATTCCAAAAACAGTTCAGTCACTTTCTGCTGTGTCCTGCAGAATGTCTCGCAGACTCTTTCATGAAGCAGGAACCCCGAAAGAGCATCTCATCTTTAGGCAAGTTCAGCAGTCCTCTCTCTGTGGGTTCTCTGTGTCCAGTTTATGCAACAGTCCAGGCAAGAACAGTTTCTTGCCCAAATGGCTATCAAACTCCATAAGGATCCTCTTCGATGCCCATCTTCCTTTTGAAGTAGATTGGTGCTGCCAGGAGCAGACGTGTCTCCTTGTCATGAAAAGTCCTAAGTTATTAAAATATTTTAAATGCCATATTCTGCAGTCTTTGAAAGATATGAAGAATGTCTGTCTGAAATATATCTATGCACATCTAGAAAATCTAACTAACATGACTACAAACTTGACTATTATTTATGATTATCCATCAACAACCTATATTTTCTAATTATACATTACATTTTTAAATGAACTACACAATCACAATACCTTAATCAATATCAGAAATACATATACATATAACAATATTGACCTTAAAATCCATACCAATGCAAATTATTCATATCTATATCATATCCCCCTTTAAGTGTAAAGAACATTTATAAACCATATTTGGGAACATGGGCGTAGTTTTTTTTTCTCCAAACTGCTTCCTGCTGAATAGGGGCGCTGTTAATCAGATCGTTTAGGGTGTAACCTGTGTGCCAGGTTCATCTCAGTTGGCAGTTGAGTGAAGTAATTTTTTGAGGGTGTTCACATCAACCTTTCAGGAGGGCGTGATCTATCATACCAAATCGGAATAGATGCAATCCACAGGGTCTCATCCTCTGCAAAAACAAAAGAAGGACTTTTCCAAAGCATCATAACCTTAGATCCAAATTTTGAAATCGTAATACCCTTATATCCATTTTGGTTTAGCTTGGCAGCCCATGTAATGAAATGTCTCTCTGTACTTAGCTCCTTCACAGTCAAAAATTTTAAAGAAAACACAATGTACATAATCCAGACTTTCTCTGAATTTTCCATTTTTACGTGGCTTATTTTTACTCTATCACTTTACTTTATTCTGTCTCTTTAAAGACTTTACCTTTTTTTTAAGCATTAACTTTATTCTCTATATTTTTTTCTTCTCTCTCCCAAGCCTACGTACATTCATCCAACAGTGTCTGAATCTGTTTTATTGTGAATCTGTAATTTTTTCACTATCCAGGAGCATTTCTTAAAATGTTAAGCAGTTCTTAAAAACTTAAGTTGTACCATGTACAGGTAATATGGTACTGCCTGGGTCCTGCCCAGATAAACCTTAACTGCGCTGTTATCACAGTAATTACGGTAGTTCCTGCTTGAGACCAGCACAGTTCATCATGGAGCAGCTGCTCCTGCCTCAGATCCATTTGGTGCCCCTGAACCATACACAGTTCCAGGCACTGCAGTCCACATTGGAGCCACAATCAGCAGTTTAATTCTGAGACTGAGCGTGCAGCACAGAAACTCTTTTCATCCAAGTTACAGCCAAATCTGACACGCAGAGCACTGCGCAGACTGAAAACGCGTCTCTGTATGGCAGCAGGAATCCGCCATGCTCTTCTGCCTGCCTAAGCCTGATTCGGCCTTCTGCTCAGGTGCAGGCGGGAGCGCTGAGCCATCTGCACGGTCTCAGAGCACTCTCCTCCGATCCCAAGTGGGGACACAAACATCAGTCCCATAAAAACCTTGAAATGCTTTAAAGCCAGAGTTCACGCTGGCAGCACAGCACCAGGAAGCAGCGCTTTAAAATGGCGCAGCTTTTTTTCTGCTGCTGTTGCTGAATCAGGAATCTCTCTACAGCACACCACCAACAAAGAGCAAAAATCTATGTTAAACTCTCTCTCCCTTATTTTTAAGCCTTCTGAGGTTTTTAAGTGGATTTAGCCCATCACGTCTGGGCACCATCTGTTGAGATCTGTTGAAATAGGAGTGGCAGGGCTGCGTCCCCGGGACTCAGCCGCCCGCCCACATGGCTAGCTTATTCCCAAAATAATTACACGGAAACTGTATTCTTTCAAACACTGCCTGGCCCGGCTAGGTCCAGCTTCTTATTGGCTAGCTGTTACATATTGTTCTAACCCATTTCTAATATTCTGTGTAGCCCACGAGCTGGCTTACCAGGGAGGATCTTAACCTGCGTCTGTCTGGCGTGGGAGCATCATGGCGACTCCCTCACTAAGCTTCTTTCTCCCAGAATTCTCTTCTGTTTTCTCCACCCACCTAAGGGTGGGCCTATCAAGGGGCCTAGGCAGTTTCTTTATTAATAAGAAATCACTCCCACATCACCTTTTGTCATCTATATTTATAATCTATGTGTATCTATGTATCTATCATTTTATCATATATCTGCTTCCTTCCTTCCTTCCTTTCTTTACACCTATCATTATATTTCTATTTATCATCTATCTATCTGCCTATCATTTATACATTTATCTACATCTATCTCTCTATCATCTATCTCTCTATTGCTCTCTATATGTCGAGCCATCTATCCATACATCCATCATCCGCCTATCTATCTTTTGTCATAAATCTGTGTGTGTCTTGGATACATAGAAATATCCAAGCTGAGGTCATTATTTTCTTCCTTGTGGTTATGATTATCTTTCTTTCTTTCCCCAAAATAGCAATCATAGAGAATTTCCTGTGAATCACTTTAGCCCGACACTCTAGTGTCTTAGTACGTGTAAATCCATAGACAGAATAAACTTTCACAATACATAGCAAAATGCACACACGTGGGAGAGGACTGTGGTACTCGTGTCTCAGGAGCTGCTTTGCGTGCCTGTGAGAGCTTGACATGCCCAGCTTCATCCATCTTATCTGCTTTGTAATTTCCCATTTTGCCAATAAATCTCACCTTCGGTACCGTTTGATTTCTTTCTGTTCACTAGTTACCACAACAGTACTGCATGGGGGCATCCTTGGGTGTGTCTTCTTGTGAACATGGGGCATCTCTTCAGGAAAGCGTTCCAGAACTTCAGCGAGTCAGAACTTGAATGAGAAAAACATTAAAGTTTATTTTTATTAACCTTGGCCTAAAACTTAGCATTTGTCCTGACGATGAAGGCAGCCACAGCGTCTGGGAGCGTGCGCAGTGCTGTGCCTCCAAAAGCTATGGGAATACAGTTTCAAATCACATTACAGTTGTTGAAGGTATCTCAAAATATCGTGTACAAGCATCAGCACTTCCAAATTACAGTAATTATGAGAATGTTACTAGATTCTATTTTAATGGGTTAGGAGAGAACACATATATTGCAATATCAAAGACTGTTTCTTAAACATTTATAGCTGTTTCCAGTGTAATTGGCTCCCTTTGCAAATACTGTATGTTTTATTATTTATGTTTGTGTTCATATAGACACATCCATACATAGAGCACATACACATATTTATCAACATCACAGGCTGTCATAACAAAAAATGGGGCTCAATCCTTCTCTCAGGTGCACTGCTGATGCCTGTGGAGTTCCCATGCCAGCTTCAGCAGAATCAGACAGTTGTTCTGGTGAACGGCGAGATGGTGGCGACAGACCCACCCCCAGAGGCATCCGCAAACTGACCCCCCATGCCCCGATCTTTGAGGACACTAACCCGTCACTGGAGTCCTGCTTGTTTAGTTCCTGATGAGGCTCGGCTTGCTCTTTCATGCTTCTCATTAGCTTCAGCTTCTCTTCTGTGACTCGGGCAGTGTGTTCACAATGCGGGATTTTCCTAAGAGAGGCATAGATGTGTAGGACGGGGGTGGAATTGGAGAGGGAGAGAATCATGGTTCATTTTCTTGTCAGCTATACTCCTTGGAGGAAGTTGAAGATTTTCCTTCATCATGTTGAGATGTGGGCTAGAGTCTGTGGGGCATTTTCTTAGTTGCTGATGGATATGGGAGAATCCAGTTCACTGTGAGCAATGCTTCTCCCAGCAAGAGAGCCCGGACTGTATAAGACAGGTAGCTGAAGAAGCCAGGGGAAACAAGGCAGCGCTCTGCTTCAGTTCCTGCCTCCAGGTTCCTGCCTCAACTCCCCTCCATGATGGACTGTGACCTGTAAAACACACAAATTCTTTTTTTCCACCAAGTTGCTTTTGGTAAATGGGGACAGGAGGTATTTTTGCCCATGAAACTGCACTAATGAACTACCTTAAAATCTGTCTTGTATGTGCAATCTTCAATAAACAATGTGCTGACGATGGTATCCAAGTTGGTATATTGCAGTATGGGAAAACATGGTAGCGCTTCGGGCATATTTGTATTTATTTTAAAACACAAATGAAGCCCATTAAAGCTTAATACCTGCAGTGGTGAACATTTGCATATGTGAATTAAATATATATATGCATGTATATGTATGTGTCTGTGTATTTCATAACTCTGAGGGCATACATAGAATTGGGAGAACATTCTTACTGTTTTCAAACAAAATATTGAGACTGTGGTTTAAGAAAATGGACTCAATAATAAAAGCATTTGCATCTATCAGTCATCCAATCAATTTGTTTCTTATGTCCACCCTCTAGAATTGATGTGACAGTTTTAGTTTTTTGGGAATGAAGCATATCTCACAATTGGTCCTTGCAGACTGAGAAATGGCTCACACTTAGTTACTAATTTCTAGTCTCTGTCTCAAACACCTTTCACCATACCCTTCTTCCTTTCTCTGCTAAAACACTGGCTCTATGAAAGCAAATGTCCCTTCCTCATGAATCCACCCCAAACCTCCCATAGGCCTGCTATGGCATAGAAGCATAGGGAGGCTGCTTTCATATAAAGGGGAAGGAGAAGAGTGAAGGAAAGACAGAGGAAGATGACATGCCAGAAGATTCACGTCCCCCTAGCTGCGGGGAGGGGATGGGGCAGCTGCTAGGTGGAGCACCCTGGGTGTAGGGTTGGTGCTGGTGACTTGTGGGAAGCACAGGAGGTTCCATCCTCTCATGAAGAAGCTGTCATGAGCTCCTGCACCAACAGGAGAGTCAGTGCATTGAAGAGCCATGGTAAGGATTTGATAAGGCTTGGGGCTCTTTGCCTTTCCATGGGAGCTGGGGGCTTCTGAAGAGCAAGAGTGTGAATGAATTCAGCTTCTCCAGATCCCTGGTTCTTGTGCATCTTTGGCATTCTCTGTTACTTGGCAGTGGCTAGTTATATCCCCATGACACTTCTGTGCTTGTTCTGGATAAACCAGAACCCCGTCCCTCACATCTTGCCTCCTCCATGGACCATGAGGCTAAACAGAACTGGATTGAATCATCAAGCTGACAACACATTTGCCATCAATGAGGGTCAACTCCCATCATGCTCTGCGTGGATTATGAATAGGTATATGACAGAGAATGCCCTCCCAGAATTCTCAGGATGGAACAGCCATATTTACTCACAGGAAACAATGAAGACATTTCTCTCCTTCAAGCAGAGAGCAGAGGAGAGAAGCTAGGGACAGAAAGAACATGTTCTAGATAGCTTTAACTGTCAATTTGGCACAGCCTAGAGTCATCTAAGAAGGGAGTCTCAGGTTGTCCTGTGGACATGTCTATGGGGGATTATCTTGATTGTTCATTGATGGATGATGGCCTAGTCCACTGTGGGAGGCATCATTCCTTAGGCAGGTGGCTCCACACTGTGTAAGAAAGCTAGTTACTGCCAAGTCTGAGTCATCCAGCCCACAGTATCTGCTGTGCATTCATTTCTCTAAGCTCCTGACTGTGGGTATAATGTGACTAGACACACGAACCGATTAGATCCTTTTCTCCTCCATGTTGCTTTGGGTCAGATTGTTTCCTCACAGCAACAGAAGTCTAATTAGAGCAAGATATTGCTGTGGCAAATGGAGCTAGCCCTTGAGTAGACTTGGAGACCATAATGGACGGGGACTCTTTTGAAAAGGTCTAAACACAGAGTGCCAAAAGGCCCTGTCAACGTAGTGGAGGCCAATAGTACTTCATAGACTAAAAGGAGAAGAGTCCTGGGTCAAGGGGAGGAGCCTGAGGGCACAGGAAGGGTACAGGGCAAGGAACGCGAACATGGATGCTAGCTGAAGAGCTGAAGCAGGGCTCACGCCACAGACCCAGACACCTAGTCACACGGCAGCAAGGAGCCAGCGCAAGGCTTTGGTCCATCTTATAGGGAATCTGATGTTGAAGACCAGCAGGATAAACCTGAACAGTAGTGTGGGCTTCTCATCTCAGCCCTCAGGAGGCAAAGGGAGGAGGATTTCCGTGAGTTTCAGGCTAGCCCTCTTTAGTGAGACTCTGTCTGAGAGCAACAATGCAAGGCCAAGGATGTGCCACTGTTGGTAGATGGCTTGCCTAGAAGGTCGCCAAGGAAAGTGTTCACCTTAGGATCCTCTCAATTTAGTCTCCCAAGGGCTGAACTACAAGAATGGACTTTTCCTCTTAAATGTGTTTGGGGGCTGGAGAGAGGGTTAAGAGTGCTTGATACTTCTCAGAGAACTAGATTTCAATTTCAAGCATCCATAGCACCCGCAGTCCCAGACCTAGGGGATCTGAAGTGGCTTTCACATCTAGTAATATTGTATTCATAACCAAGAGCAGAGAGAAATAAACATGTAAGCCTCTGAGGACACCTGCACATATGAGGTGTGCGCGTGCGCGCGCGCGCACACACACACACACACACACAAACACAAACGCACATACATGGGTGACTGTAATGGTTCATACCTTTAGTTCTAGTACTTGGATCTAGAACTAGGGTCGATCACCATGAGTTTCAGACCAGCCAGAGCAACACAGGGAGCCTTGTGTCTAAACCAGTGGTTCTCAACCAGTGGGCTGTGACCTCTTTGGCAAACCTCTGTTGCCAAAAATATTTGTATCACAATTCATAGCAGTAGCGATATTACAGTTATGGAGTACAGTGAAAACAGTTTTATGGTTGGGGTCACCATATGTTCCTCAGACAACATGAGGAACTGTACTAAAGGGTTGCAGCAATTTGGTAGTTTGAGAACAACTAGTCAAAAATAAATACATCTTAAAAGCAAAAAGAACCCATCACTGTGTTGTATCATATGACATGTCTTCGAGATGCTCTGATAGACACAGCTGGAGCCAAAGCGACAGTGGCCGCTGCAATTTTAATGCCCTGATTGCCAGAGAGAGAATGTGTCTACTGGGGTAAACTTCATGCTGTCTTTCTCAAGGGAGAGAGGTGGAGGCTTGGGATGTTCCTCACACAGTTTGAGAGTTATGTCAACTTCAGAGCTGACCGCCCCATAAATCGGGGTGGAGAACCCTCTGTGCACTCTATACCCTGAGTATACTTGTGGTATCAAGTGCTATTTCAGAAAAACGGGAAAGTGCCGTTCTCAAAGGAGCCCTGACAGGTGCAGAGACTGCCACGGTGGCCAATGACTTAATTTTGAACTGTCTTGAAACACTGGATCCCGCTTTCCTCTCATTATTGGGTGTAGCCATTGGGAGGCTCAGAGAGGCGGGTCTGTTTAGGATGAGGTTTGCCCAAAGACACTTAAGTTCCCGTTGGTTAGAAAGCATTTCAGCAGGAAGCTGCCCTGTGGTTAACTAAATGACACCTCCTGCTAGCATGGCGAACGTGCAGTTGCTTCTCTGGCCTTCCAGAATTAGATTCGTTCCCTCCTCCATGAGGTGTTCATCGGGCCATGTTTTAAAATATCGTTATGATCTGCTCTCTGATATTCTTGACCTAAAATATATTGGAGGGGATTCCAAGAGAAAAGATGAATAGAAACTTAGAAAACTCTCTCCTAAAGCGGCAGGCAAAGTAGGGCAGTGACAACCCAGACAGACGTGGAAGCGGGAAGTTCTTAGGACCCGGAGGCTCCCCACCCTGTCCCTTCTGTTTTTAATCTTCTCTTTTTTTTTCTTTTTAATGTACCTGAAGATGATTAAGCAGCTGCTGGTGGTTATTTTGAGAAAATGCTAGCATCTTCCAGAAGTATCATGAATTTAAAAAAAAAAATACTTAGCTTTAAAAATGTGTTTTGCTTGAGAAGTTTTTACCTGTTTCTCTGCCTTCCCAGCAGCCGGGACTGCCCAGGATCTGCGGGAGGAGGGATGCTGAGCCTCCCCTCATGGGCGGTTAAGATCCTATCACACGGGCGTTTATCACTGTGTTTCATCAGGCTTCGTGTTGGAATCACCTGCTGAAGGATTGGGGACACGGCACAGTCAGTAGAACATATGTCTTGCAAGTTCGATCTCAACGTTGTGTGTAAAAGACTGAGCACAACCAACAGCTGTAACCTCATTGCTGGGGAGGCAGAGACAGGAAGGGCCTCGTAGCTCATTGGCCAGTCGGCTTCACCAAATGGGTCAGCTGGAGCTTTCATGAAAAGCGGCTCAGAAACTGAACTGGAGACATGATTGAGGCAAGAATGATGCAGGACTAGGCTGATGTTTGGGATCAGCAGGTAAACGTCAGCCAGACTGGCATCCTGGGCACAGCCCAGCCATGTCGGTGACTTGCATGAACACCATCCTATTACACAAGTTTGTCAAAATCTGTTTATATTTACACATGACTGCCTTGGTGGCTGTGGCAGAGGGAGTGGTTTGCACAGCCCATGTTCAGGTGACGAGATTGTGGCTTAGACAGTTGAGCGTGCTGAGAATGGTTCATTTGGCCAGAACTGACTGAGTCATCCCGGGATGAACAGGCTGCAGATGCCTGTAGCTTCAGTATGTCATACACGTTAGAAAATGCAGCTTCTCAAGGATTGAGCTTTGGGATTCGAAGGCATGGAACATCCCAGAAGGACAATGTCTAAGCATAATTTTGTGGTACCCAACATGACTGGTACCTAATACGACTGGCACCTAACATCTTGGACAAGTTTCTCTTGCCTCTCATTTCCCTGATTGCAAAACAAGGCAGAGGACTCTGGACCCCTGAACTCAAAGCCACTTCTCTTGTAAGGGGTCTTCTTGGATCTCTGCTGGGTTTGTGCACAGCCCAAGGCCCAGGGAGACAGGAAGCTGCCTGGCAGAGGAGACAAAGAGCCATGAAGATAATGCTTTCTCCTCTTCTTCCTTCTCTCTTCCCGTCCCACCTTGTTCTCGTCATTTTCCTCTTCCAACACACAGCGATTCCTGGTTACGACACTGAATCCATTCCTCCCTCAGGGTTCTGCTCTCAGTTTGATGATCCCAAGTGTAACTCTATTTAAAAACTACAGATATTTTGGTACAAGTGTGGGTCGGGTTTTGGTACAAGTCAAGTTCCCACACATTTGTCTATTAAAATGAGACCCTTCTATCTCTAAGCTGGGGGCAAAGTTGAGTCTTGAAATGCCCATCTGTAAACATCCCCATATGGCTGAGAGTCCTCGTGACTCTGGGTTTATTTATGGATTTCTGCAATTTACTTTGACGAAGGGATTATTTTTTTCTCTGCCAATGTGAGCTGATTGATTCAATGCGCCTGCTCACTTTCAGATATGGTAGGAAAAGCTGCGATGTGAGTTTGTGTCAGTATTTAAGAATGGAGATACAAAATGGGCTTGACTTGACTATTTTATGGAGACATTGCATTTTACAAGTAATTTATTTTGGGAACGCAGCCTTCTGCCTGAGTCATGTAGATTTTGAGTAACTTGATGCTCACACTTATTTTTGAATATTAATGTTATTTGTACTGTGGACACTTAGAGATTTTTTTATAATCCGATCAGTGCTAGATATATAAACAGCCATGAAGGAAGCAATGTGAAGGCTTCCCTCCACTCTTACACCGGGTATTGACTTTCCATATTATGCCTTCAACAAATACGATGAAAAGGAAACAATCCAAGCAAAGGAAACAATACCAAATGGAAGACACTCCACAGAAGACAGTGGGGTTGAGGCTTCCCTGTTTTTAGGAACATGGAAGTTGTAGACACAGAAACATACATTATTTATTGATACTAGCTCATAAATAGTTAATGCCTCTGTTTTGTTTTGAAGAAGGAAGTTTCCGCAGTCAGGTTTCACAAAGGTGTCCTCATGAAGAATTCTGTTTCTAGCTAATACTTTTAAATATGAAAGGAGATGCTCAATAACTGCCGGGATAATAATAATAACGAGGATGGTGGTGATAATAAAAGGGGGTGTGAAGATAGCTGTGCCGAAGGGGCGAGCACTTCACCCTGGTTCAGACTTCAGTCCTGACACCGTGGGATCTTCCCGGATCAGTTTCCCGTATGCCATCTTTGAAGACTTTGTAATTCTCAGCTGGATAATGGCTTCTCTTTGACGTGGATGATAAAGAGTCTGACTCAGGTGCAAAACACAGGGTCGTGCATATTGTTCAGTGCAGGCGGAGCTGTGTCCCCAGATATGCAAAGTCGAGCCCTAACATGGGAGAATGTGACCTAATTTGGAATTAGAGTGTTTAAAGATGGGGGTCACACTGAATTAGTGCAGGCCCTAAGTCTAATAGGACAGGAATCCTTAGAGAATAGGAGGGAGTGACAGACACAAAGAGGGAAGGCAGTCTGCAGAGATGGAGATGGTGAACACAGCCAAGGAGGGCCAGAATCAGAACCGCTGGAGACTTAAGATACCAGGAGGAGCTTCCAGTGCCCTCTGTGATTCTACAGGCACACAGCCCCACAGCCACCTTGGTCTCTGGCTTTTTGTCTCCCGAACTCTGAATATGAATCTCTGTAACATTGGGCACTGGGCGGCAGAAGCCTTAGAAAATAACAGGAATATGAGCAGCCTGGCAGTTGACCTCTGGAGGTGGAGGATTAGGGTTCAAGTTCTTTGGCTTTACTGAGTTGTGACATAGTTTCTTTTAAATTTACTTTATGTGTGTGTGTGTGTGCCTGTGCGTGTGTGTGTGTGTGTGTGTGTGCATGGGCGGGCATGTGGAGGGCAGGGGACAGCATGTGGCAGTCAGTTCCCACTTCCTATCACGTCTGTCCTAGGGATTGAACCCATGCCGCCAGTCTCGGTAGCAGTGGCCTTTACTGAGCCATCTCACTGACATGATTTGATTCCCTTGAGCCCCTGTGAGGAAAGAATAAAGATGCTATGTCATAGGATTGGGTGAAAGTTGAAGGGATGCTGCATGGTGTCTAGCCCCCGTAGATCACCGAGTGTGCATATAGATCACCGAGTGTGCACATATACCACGGGATCACATTAGCACACAATCGTATTTTGGTTGCATGTTAAGTACTGATGGCAGATTCACCATAGGAGGTCAAGATGGACTAGTCTCAATAAAGCTGACTTCTGTCCAGTTTAAATAACACATTCATCTCTCAGCGCTCTGATGTATGTCCATATTTCTACCAGCAACCCCATATAGAGGAGGAATTCCAACCCAGTGCCTTCCACGTTGAGGAAGTCACTAGGTGTCTCTGGACCTCATTTGCCTCTGTATGGTGACGTTAGTAACAAGGACCTGAGAGGTTTATGATCTAAATTGAAAAGAGAATATTGGTAGCTGGTTGGAGTAATGGCTCTATCACTAAAGTGCCGAGCAAGGGCGAGGATCTTGGTTCAATCACTCAACACTCAGGTGGAAAAGCCGGCCGTGGGGGCACAGACTTGAAATACTAGCGCTGGGGAGACAGAGACAGGAGGATTCCTTGGGGTGTGCTGGCCAGCCAACCTAATCTACGTGATGGAACCCTGGCTTGGCCACGTGTGCTTGTGACCACAGAGCTGAGAGGATGGGGGCTTAAGAATCCCTGGGGCCTGGTGGGCACCAGCTTAGTAACGAGGGGGTTCCAGGTTCAGTGAGAGGCTCTGCCTTAAGGCGGTAAGGGGAGAGTGAAGAGCAGGACACCTGGTGTCTTCTGCTGCCTCATCCCTGTGAACACATATGTGATGTATTGAACCTCTGCCACACCACACCCCCAAACCCCCAAGGTGTGCGCACGCGTGTACACACAGACACACACACACACACACACACACACTAACACACTCATACACATACTGAAAACGTGGTGGAAAAAGCTCATTAAATTATTAAAATGTGACCTTCCAGAAGTTATAGATTACATTATTGGACCTTACATCCCTAGCCAAGAGTTAACGGCATAAAAACGCCACTACAATCTATGTTTATTAAGTTATATGGGAGGATCTGGGCCTCAGCTCCATAGTCTTCACAGGATCGTAGGCATCCATGGCCCCGAGCACAGTCCCTCTTTGTCCTGTTTGTTCTTCTCTCGGGGGGGCCAATGGTACAGGCTGTCCCTAGACATGAGGTGAGGATCTAAATGTAAACACACACATTCCTGGCGAGAGGCCTGGCAAGAGGAGGGTTCCTTGAGCGGCCCGTAGCCTCCCACGCCTATTCACCAGAGCACGATCCGGATTAACTCTGAAGGGAGCATGGCGGCACCGCGGCTGGGGTGGAGGGTGGTGGGATCAATCTCCCCAAACTCACGGGAGCCAGGGAAGGCTGTCTGCCAGGAATGTCTCAGAGCAGAAAGCATGTCTTGTCTATCCCTGGTCCCTGTCCTTCTAGGCTCCCAAGCTAACCTGGAAGGCTGAGGCCACTTAGTCTCTGTAAAAACAAGTTTCATCATTGCAGCTTCCTAGAGATTATGCTTTTTGAGTAAAAGAACTGAAGCAGAACCCTTAAAAACCTTAATTACGATGGGCTTGTACTGTTTCCTTTGTTCATGACCAAATTCTGAAGGCAGGGAATCTCCGTGGCAATTCTGAGGGAGGGTGGAGGCCACCGAAGGTGCTTCTTTTGTCTTCTCCAAGTCTGCACTGGCCACAGCAAGCCCAAGGGCTCCACGACAGCAGAAGGCTGCCACCCTGTCTGTCTGAGCTCTGGGAACTGTTCTGGGGACAACTGAAGACCAAAGACTATGTAGGTGGGTTTCCATACTGACAATCATCCTTCCCACACTCTCTAGCCATCTAGATAGGCAGATGACAACTAGATGCAGGATAGAGCCATGAACATGCTATCAAGAAAGTCATCTCTTAAAAGCAGTGTGTGTGTGTGTGTGTGTGTGTGTGTGTGTGTGCACGCATATGCATACACACCACTTGTGCAGTTTAGTGGATAAGTTCACTGTCCGTCCTCATCATTAGCTGTAGGGTCCCTCATTGTTCATTGCTGTATATACCAGGCTCCCTGGCCCATGACCTTCTGGATTCTCCTTTCTAAAGCTTCTTCCATCTTCAAATAGGAGTTCAGGAATTACAGGCCAACATAATACTGTGTCCAGAATTTTGGTGGTTTCTGGAGAACTGAGCTCATGTCCTCATACCTGGGCACCAAGTTCTTATCCACTTTAGTGTGAGAACTCTTACATGAGGATCCAGTTAACTCTGAACTGGAAGGTTCTCCTCAAGGAAGGTTCTTATATATTCTGTCATCTAGCAAGTCCTCAATATGACCACTGTCTGTGAATCCCGTCGCAAGACTCAACCAAAACAACCATTTCTCCAAGGTCCTTAATGCGTGTAACTCTCCTTTTTCTGTGAACCCCTGATGGCTCTTTGTACAGCACTTATGAACAGAGCCAGCCCATGTACAATGAATACTATAAGCAGCTAATGTGGGTTTAGAAGTAGGCACTATAAAATCTCAGAAGCCAGCTTCCAGATGATTCTGCTCCCCGATGCCTTCACTGATTGTTGCTTCTAAGATCTCTGTCACCACAGCGATGCCCTGGAACTGATTGAATTGAGGCTTGTCTGACTGTGCCTGTGCCTATGATCCATCCACAGGTTCCAGTTCTCTGCCTCACTCCAATCCCCTTGTATTTTCCTAGCTCTATCCCTGGGATCTTTCCAGATATACCTTTCCTATGTGTCTCCTCTGTTGGGCTTGACCACACCCCACGTCAGGGACTGCACTTGCCAGGTTCTGGAAAACGGGGTGTTTTGCGTCTCCCCACAACTCTGTCATCTTTCTAGAGGATGGGTTGTCAAGCCCATTCCACCGGACTCATCTTCCTGGGGTCTGTAAACGATGTCTCCCTTCCTGTCACTCAGGTACTTGTTCACTCTTATTGACTCTGCCCACACATCAGAATTTTAACCATGACCCCGGCTCCATAATATGCTTCATTATTCGCCGTAATCAAAGCACTTTGAAAACCTGCAATCCTTTCTGACTTGTGCGCTTACTTGCCCTCCTCCCCCTTAAAAATGCAAGCATTAGACTGGCAGAGTCTGTGACAGTTCCTGACATGATCTGGGATCACCAAGGAGACAAGCCTCCAGGCCCACCCTAGAGGAATCATTGGCCTCTGGGCACACCTCTGAGGGATTGTGTTGATGTAGTTAATGGAGGTGAAGCGATCTACCTAGTGTCATCCCCTGGCCTTGGGTCCTGGACTGACCAGGTAGGAGAAAGCCAGCTGAGTGCAAGCGTTCACCCCTCTCATCCTCCTGATTGTGGCTGTGACCTGTCCAGCTAATTCCAGGTACTGCTTCCTGTTTATTGGAATAGAGCTTTGAATTGCAAGCCAAATAAACCTTTCTTGCCTGCTTTTGTGAGGGTATTTTAACACATCAAAGAAACTAAGCCACACTACTGACTGCCCACCACTGTTTTCCAAATTTTAAGCTTTAACAAATCACTTTTACTGCACAGTCAAACAAACGAATAAGAATTGGTGTGGTATGTGCCCCCGCACAGGAATCCCAGGAGGGAAGGTGGTGGTGGTAAGAGGCCAGAGTCTTGAAATACCTGTAGAAGCCACCATGCTGAGACTACCTATTGGGTCATCTCTCAATAGCAGCCACCCCTAACTTCTTCTCCCGTGGTCAACCACGACTCTGGTTCTTTGGCAAGCACCAGAGCACAAAAGGGCCTAGGTTACAAATCCTTGTTGCCCGACACACGCCCACCTTTAACCACTGGATTCACTTCCTCCATGGAGACGCTCACACGCACTGAAACAGTAAGCCATGGTCACATCAGAACACACTCCCTTTGAGTGACTAACAGGACCCTTATACTGCTCACCCCATGCTAGTAGAGATTTTCTGCATCCTCCAATATCACAGTTCGTGCTCTTAACGCCCTATCTCCGCATCTCCCCTTGGTTTTGACCCAACTTGGTGGCTCTGAGATTTTCCCAGTTCCTCCAGCAATCCAGCAGCTCTGTGCTCCTCTTCTTCATGGCCCGGTTCCTTCATTAGCACATTCGGCTGGTGGCTGTGACCCGGCAGCTTTGGCTTTATGACACAGTCACCATGACTCATCCGTGGCCACTGATGTGTTTAGAGCTGCTTTTCTATGTTCCTTTTCCTCCTTTAAATGCAGTCTCTGCTGAAAAGACCCCCAGGCATAGAGACAATAACATCATTCATTAAAATATTCAAATCAGCAGCAGCAGCAGTAATGACCAAGATAAAACCTCGGAGCACAAATTGTCTGTAACACAGGCGCCTATTTAGCCAAAGGGGCCTGGAACAATCTGGATTTGGGGTATTGGCGGTGGCTAAACTCTTGTCAATAGAAACTTCGGTAGATTACCACGAGGCTCCGCGTTTGTAGGCTAGGCTCACTCTCCTGAAACACTTCCCAAAGATCATGAATTTCAAGACTTAATAAGATCTTCGCTTTTAGTGTCGGGGATAGAATTCTTTTAATAAGATTAAAAAAGAACAGTTACAGTAAAACCATCCTCACTCAATTATCTGACAAAGGTATCACAAATAACCGCTGTTTTTGAATTTTTCATAAAAGATTATAGGTTTTTTGTCATACTTTTGATAGCATCAGGGATTAGAACAAAACAGATTGGATAAGTTTTGTTTAAGAAACAAATCCATTGTGAGAAGTAACAACCATAGGAAAGCATTTCGGAAATGAGATGCGCAGAGATGTCAGTGAAGGTCAAATGTGGCATCTTTGTGTTGTCTGCAGTTATGGCTTAGGGGAGGAAGTCATTTTGTTGGAAGAGTGCTGCCTCGACTCTGTTCAATCCATGGCCCACATCAACGGAGCGCGATGGCGCACGTAGATAATGCCAGCGCTTGGGAGGTGGAGGCAGGGGGAGCAGAGGCCCATGGTCAGTTTTAGCTGTGGAGTGAAGATAGGACCAGCCTGGGATATGTGAGATGAGACTGCACACACAAAGAAGCATGTTTCTGTGGCCTGTGTGTGGCTTACCCCATGCCTCACTGAGTGCTTCACGCTTGACAGAGGGCTCAGGGCTCCAAGAGAATCTTGACCTATAGAGTGAGAAAGGACCACAAACTGCCCCTCTGAGTCCTCGAAAGGAACTTATCCATCCAGACCCTGGGTTTCCTTTACTTAGTTGTCTCCCAGCTTCTAAATCCAAGTACTAGTGTGGGGTTCACTGCCAGAAGACAGAATGGGACCGCGATGAGACCAGCATGCTTCCCCCCATCTCTCCAGCGTCATTTACAGCCGCACTTATACCGCGTTCCTCTGTGACTCTGACCTCCATCTGGAACCATTACTGGGTGTCCATGTCCCACTGGGTTGCCTTGGCTCTAACACCACCACCTTGGTTATTTGGGATGGGGACTCGGCATGTCACTAATCCCTGGATTCTCTCGTTATTCTTTCAGTTGGCTCATGAGTAACCTTGACATGTAGAACCAGTTCCCAATATTGTAATCTTTCCCGCTACAGCCCTGAAGAGTTTCCAGTAGCCTAACTAGATTGCCCCGCCCCATCTCCTTCCTTTTCTTTTTCTTTCTCCTGACTCCTTCCGCAGCCCATGTCTTACGCATCATTTTATCCCCAGCTCTTGGCTTAGACTATAAATCAGCTGATTGCTTAGGTTAGGTCAAACCCTAATACACAGATGAAATAGCAGCAAGCAGGGTGTTAAACATGGAGTTGCCCAAAAGAGGTGGCCAGGAGTGACCTTTGAGGTGGGGGGGGGGCATCACAAGTGCAGGGGTGCTCTCCTCTCTACTCAGAAGCCTTCATTTGTATCTGCTGGAAGCAAGGGAAGTTCTACGGTATATTCTATTTTCCCTGCCTTCCCACTTTTAAAAGCACTGTATAATTCATAAACTATCTGCCTAAATCAGTGTTTATCTGATCACAAGGCAAGGAGCCTGCAGTATCTCCATGGAAAACGAATCATTTTTTAACCTTTGATGAATTTTTATTTATAGGATGCAAACAAGCCAACAAGCCCACCCTATGCCTCCCTTCCTCTGCCCCTCCTTTTTCCTTGATCAGAAATAAAGATGAATTTCCTACTCTCCACCCAAGGTGGATCCTGACAAGCTGGTGGGCAGACCGAAGCATCTGGAGGATACCAACAAAATCCTGTCGATAAGAATGCCACAACAGGGGTCATGCCTCTTCTCCTCTATAATGTGAGGGTCCCTGGATACTGGGGACTGTGGTTTGACCTCAAAGGAAGATGACACTGCCTGCCATGAAATTTATCCCTGCAACTGTCAAAATTTAGAGTGTCTTGATTTCTCTTTCTTTCTCCAGTTTTATTTTGTTATGATGAAACGTGTCTGGCCCCTAAGCACAGACCCTCATCTGATTGAGAGCAAGCAGGGAGGGTTCGGGAGAAATAGGTACATAATGGTTGTGCTTGAGTTTTCCTGTTAGACACTGAGTGTTCAGGGCACAGTGATGTGGTAATGCCCAAGAAACCCTGTCTCTCACCAAACTCTGGGCAGACCTAGAACACACAGTTTGGATGTTTTGACCTTAAGTTCAGATCTGGGTAGGATACAGAGAACATGACTGTGGCAGGGTATGGCTACAGTTCAGTAAGAGAGAACACAGGAAAGTATTCTTCAGAGGTAAAGCCATGGTGGCTTCTGGGAGCTCAAGGCAAGGGGGATAGTTTTTTTCACCCTCCCCAGCAAGGGGAGCCGACATTGTCTGGGAAGGGTTAGCCTGAGAGGCAGTGGGTACAGCAGGTTGAGAAGCAGATGGAAACCAGGAGGGGGTGAAAGGTTCCCATGTGTCTTTGATGATGGATTTCCCACTTTAGGAGCCAAGGGAGGTCTGATGGTGAGGAAAGAATTGTTAGTCTGGGGTTCACACTTATACCAAACACCCCAAGACCACAGTGTCCTGTGCAGTCGTGGCTGAGAATGGACACAGAGAACAGCATGAACCAAGTAAACCTTGCCTCTCTCCTCTTCAAAGTACAGTCTCAGAATGAGACATGAGAGAGAACAGTCATAAAAGTCGTAAGGCAGTTCTCTGGATCCCAGTTTGATTAATGATCTAAGCAAGCTAAGGGAAAAGCCGGGCAGATGTGTCCTCTTGGATGCTCTTCTCAGCAGACTCCCATCTCTGGTACCCACACATCTCATCTGATGACCAGATGACCCTCGGGATAAAAGCCCCATCCTCCCTGCCTAAAACTTCCTCCCTCTTCTTTTCATTGGGTTTCTGCCTGGTGGTAACATTAGCAAGAAGTTAAATTAAAGATTGACTCTTTAATTTAATGGTCTATATCAGGATTTTACCACTTAACAAACTTATCTTTAAGACTACGAAATATTTTAGAAGTGAAGTTGGGGAGCTCAAGTCTAGTTGCTTACAGAGGCCCTGCTCAGGGAATGTCTTGTCCTAGGCTGGTAGTTCCCATTATCATGGTGAGCAAAGGTAAGTAGATTCTGGAAACCTTACATTTGCTCTCAATGCTTAGGGAATGCTTTGATTAATTGTAGGTCCTTAACATGGCTGAACTACCTTCGGCATTGCGGGTCTCCACTGGGGCCATCTTTTAGGGCATTCCAGCTGGTTGCAGCTGGAACATACAGGTGGTTGGTAGGTAGAACCAGGATGAAGATGGAGTACCAGTTAGCAGTTGCTGGTGGTAACTGTTTCACAGCATCCCAAGAAGGGACCTGGCCTGGTAGCAGGGTCTTATCTACTAACGGATATGTGCCTGGCTTCTCCTGGCTCAGGCACTGTTCCTTGCGTGGGTGGCCATGGTTGAGTTTTCAGCTTCAGTCTCTTCTCTGGAACCCCAAGGTAGAGCTGACTGTCTCTGGTGTGGGGATTCTATCCTTGACAGCCTGGCCAATGAGATGCTTAGTCACATGGTACTGGGGCTGCCTGAAAGCCCTGAGCAGAGTGATTCTGTTTCACTAACTCTGTCTCTCTGTTTCCTCAACTTCTCTGCCTCCCTCAGCCTTGGGTATCATGGGGTACCACCTTGGTCTGTTGATGAAGCTATCACAGAACACCTGAGACTGAAAAGAGCAGGAATTTATTTCTTGACGTTCTTGAGGTGAGACTTTCATCAGGCCCAGCTGTCAGATCAGTGAGAGCTGTCCGGCCATCTTACCTGGGTTCTAGGAACCGTGCAGATGGCCCCTGGAGAGTCATCTGGTGAGTGATGGTCCAGCAGCATGCGATGGTTCTAGTCTTTTGTACACCATGTCACGTGCTCAGGGTTTCTCTGACACCGTTTCAGTGCTGCTCACCCTCTCTTGAATCCGCGCAGATCTCGTGCACCCCGTGGAACACGAAGCTACAGACTGTCACGCAGATGATCCCAGAGTGTCCTAGTGACCTGATTTTCCCCTCCAGCATGCAGAGCCAATGCAAGTATGTCATCACCCTTCCCCATGTGCGATGCACACAGTATTCTAATTTTTGTCCCCATCTGGAAATTATTCCTTTCTGATTGAGAGGTTCGAGTCCCTTCTGCTTGTAATAATATTATTATTTATAATTTATGTTCTTAATTTTTATAAATAGTGCTTGGTAACTATGGCAACAGAATCTTCACAAATCATTAAATTAAATAATGAGTAGTCATGATGCTTTGCACTTATGTTCATTTTCTTATTAAAAAAAAACACTAGATCTCTAACTTCTTTAAAAACATTAATTAATCAGGCCCTTTTCCCAGCATTTTCTGAAGGTGTGTAGCAAGGGGCCAGCCTTTCACCTGATGGTGGCTTCTCCCTCTATCAGAGGATTCACAAGGCAGAGGGAGCTCAGAGGTCACCCAGCGTGTTTCTAGGGTGGACCTCAGTTGTTAGCTAGGGTTCCCACCAATGCTTGTTAAGACGAACCTTGCTCCTACACGCGCCCCAGGACCACAGAACTAACCGGAATGTTGAGAGCTGAGAATATCCATTTACACCAGATTCTGGCAAGAAGGTAAAGTGAGCTCCATCCCTTATGTCAGAATCCTGGTCAGCAGCAGCTCAGGGTGATCACTCCTGGGGCTGGATTCTCAACTTCAGTCTTATTGTGGTTCCTGGGGTAGACTGTGCCTGCCAGGGAGCTTCATTCTGTGGCTTACTTAGTGGTATATGCTGATACCACCCCTCAGTGTGACAGCCAAGGAAGGTCCCCGGAGACAGACAAAAGTTCCCAGTGTGGGCAAGGTCACACCACTGCAAGACCTCTTTTCCAAATTTGGAGTTCATTTTGTCTTCTTGCTTTGATTTATTTCTCATTATTTTAATCATCCCCTTTTAGAAGCATTACTGTTTGTGGGGGATGGCAAGAGGTCAAGAGGTCAACCTTGGGCTTCATTCACTGTTATTGTAACGACAGCAATAATTATTATTTTAATTATTAATTACGATTTTGAAATAGGGTCTCTTAGTGGCCTGGAACTCAGGAAGCAGGCTGGCTGGCTGGTCAGCGCCAGGGATCTGCCTATTTCTGCCTTTTCTTTTTTTTTTAAATTTTATTTATTTATTTATTTATTTATTTATTTATTTATTTATTTATTTAAGATTTCTGTCTCTTCCCCACCACCGCCTCCCATTTCCTTCCCCCTCCCCCAATCAAGTCCTCCTCCCTCGTCAGCCCAAAGAGCAATCAGGGTTCTCTGCCCTGTGGGAAGTCCAAGGACCACCCACCTCCATCCAGCTCTAGTAAGGTGAGCATCCAAACTGCCTAGGCTCCCACAAAGCCAGTATGTGCAGTAGGATCAAAACCCATTGCCATTGTTCTTGAGTTCTCAGCAGTCCTCATTGTTTGCTATGTTCAGCGAGTCTGGTTTTATCCCAGGCTTTTTCAGACCCAGGCCAGCTGGCCTTGGTAAGTTCCCAATAGAACATCCCCATTGTCTCAGTGTGTGGGTGCACCCCTCATGGTCCTGAGTTCCTTGCTCGTGCTCTCTCTCCTTCTGCTTCTGATTTGGACCTTGAGATTCCTGTCCGGTGCTCCAATGTGGGTCTCTGTCTCTGTCTCCTTTCATCGCCTGATGAAGGTTAATATTCAGGAGGATGCCTATATGTTTTTCTTTGGGTTCTCCTTATTTAGCTTCTCTAGGATCACTAATTATAGGCTCAATGTTCTTTATTTATGGCTAGAAACCAAATATGAGTGAGTATATCCCATGTAGGATACCAAGACCACTCCAGCACACCCAGTTCCTTTCCCGTGTGTTCTGAGGATGGAAATCAAGTCCTCACGCATGCATGGCAGCAGCTTACTGACTGAGCCACCCCGGACCTTATTGTCCAGGTTTTTGTTTGCTTTTTGTATTTAATGAGACAGTAGCTTGTTCCTTGCAGGAATCTTGCCCCAGCTCGAGGCAGCAACACAGCACCCGCTCCCTCTGCCCCAGCCCAGCCCTTCCCATCTGACTCTCGTAGTCCGACCTTGGAATCGTCCCTTCTTCGAACCAAACTTCCGGTATTTTCCCCATTGCCTTTCCTGTGAGATGAGTTTAAATTCGTCCTCACATGCTTTTGATAATGCCGGTCTATCTCAGATCTCTTTGGGGGAATTGGTGTCCAGCAGTGCACATATTCCTCTAGTGACATTTATTCTGTCTAGTTATAGAAGTGAAAACAAGCAAAGTGAAGACTCAAGACTCAACATGATGTGATGTGTAAGCAGGAGAAAGGTGGATACAAGACAAGGCAATAAAAGAAAGAGGAGCAGAACAGACCAAGTGGGAGGCTCAGTCCTGGTGAGACCTGCAGGAGGCATCACTCCCACGTCCTGTTGGGAGCAGAGGCATGAGGCCGGGAGTGGGCAGCGGAGAGGGCTGTCGGCAGCCTCAGGTATGGCCTGAGAGCAGGCTGATGAAGAATACAGGAAGAGGAGCAAAAGTGATGGCTGATGAGTGCCAGGGGGCACGGAAGACCACAGTCTCTGTGGGAGAGCGTCCCCCCCCCCCCCGGCAGGCTCACCTCACATCCCTCAGAGGCAGCATTGCTCACTAGCACCTTGATGGCCAACTTCAGCTTCAACACTGTGGAAAACAGGCTTGTTGATGACTGTATTTGCATGCTATGCTATGCCCCTGAACAGTGAGTGTGCTCAACTTTATGGAGCGTGTAAAAATAAGGTGAGGGAAGATGGACACCCAGGGTGTCCAGCCTGTACCACAGGGCCTGCCACATGGGGCCAAGTCACCAACACAGGGTGGCAGAGGGTTCTGAAAGGGAGATAGGAAAGTTGCTATAGATCTGGGGGCACAGAGCATCAACAATGCAAACAGATACACACACACACACACATCATTTTCATACATAATTATCATTGTACTTTACACATTTTTCCCCTCAATAGCCTCCATTTTCTCTTCCTGTTGCTCACTTTTCTCTTGCTTTTGCTTTCATGTCACACACACATGTGTACACACGCACACACCTATGCATTCATAAGAGAAGACACATGTCTGGTCTTCCCTACCCTGCAGCTCATTTCGTGACCCCCTGCCCTATTCCTTTAGACACTCTTTTCTCACAATGTGGCCCTGTGTCTAGAGTGTCGGGGTTCACACACAAGAACTCCCTTCTTAAGGCCCCACTAGGTTGCACGCTCAGTTTGAGGCTTCACATATGATGCCCCTCACCATGACCATGGTCTTTCCAGGTGAGCAGGCTGTGACAGAGTGGTTTGTTGGCATCTAGAGGCATGCCAGGCACCCAAATCACCTCAGGGCACAGAACCCATGTACTCATCTTTGGGTCTTCACAGAGCCCTTGCTTGGTTCCTGGGACCAGGCAGATGCTGGGCTGGTATCTGTTAATTGTTGAACTGAATAAAAAAAAGTGGAGTAACTGGAGTTCACACCTGAAACTTCTCTAGAGCACCCATTACAGCCTCCCTCCTGCATCCTTCCCTCCCTTCCTAACTGCTGGCTTCTGTTATACATAGGACAGAGGAACAAGAGCAGCCCAGGACTCCCCAGACCCTTGGCCGCCCCATCTGCAAATGAGCAGGAGAGGAACTCCCTGGGAATCCTCTTCAGTTGGGGCTGAATGAGCTGTGCTAGGCAAGCAGCCGTGCGGACTGTAAATTGCCACCTAAACACAGAAACGAAACGAAAATGAAAACTGCCCACCACGACCGCCTGCGCCCCGGCACTTTCACTGTGAGCGCCACCTTTCTCTGTTAATGCTTCAATTTATTCCTGGAAAATCCATACTGCGTCCCTGGGGCAGATTCACCCAGAGCCAGCCATTCAATTAATAAGACCCCATTACCCTGATAAAAAAAAAAAGCACACAAAACCCCAAAACAAACAGAAAGCCATTTTCTAGTACCCAAACAACAGGACTTTCAACTTAAAACGCAACACCAGCCTAATTAACTAATTAGACAACAAAATAAATAATTATCCAGTGTATCGGAGAGAGCGAGAGATGCATTAAGAGGTTACTCAAACGCATTGTTCCTCTGGAAAGGGACAGAGGAGGCGTCACCAGGAGGTGGCGAGTTTTCGCTGACTTGCTTGCTTAATTACGTGGTTGCCCAGTAATGGCAGAGCCATTGCCAGTGATGACGAGCACCTCCGTCTGTCCCCACTGTCCATCTTCCTGGTGTGGCACGGGGGACGGCTCACTCCTGAGCAAACTCATTAGAGCTGTAACCACCTATCTACAAAGTCAAGTGGATGGTCAATGAATCACGCATGCGCACACATGGGACAGGCCATCATCCTCAGCCAACCCACAGGTTGTGAGTCACAGCTGCCAGGCATCACCTGACTGGGGTACCGGTACATTAATTCTTTTCTATTCAGAGTAGAATTCAGTTCAAGTCACCCAGATTAATGTATTAATTTGTAACAGCAGAGCTTGGGTTTAGCATGGGGTAGTCCATGGGGTAGGCAGACAAAACACGCATGGTGTGACATTCTGACAACTCTGATGGATGTATGACAGGTCAGGTGGGTGTCATGCTCGGTAGACGCTCTCCCCATCTATGGGAATCATTATTCCCATTGGCTTGGCACCACAGCAAAATGAAATCTAAGTTTAAAAATACATAGGGCTTCAGAGATGACTCACCGGCTCATGAGAATCTGAGCTCAAATTTTCAGTACTCATGAAAAAAAGAATTGGGTACCTGTAACTTCAGTATTGGGAGATGGACACAGATACAGGAGGATCATTGGGGGTGTGCTAGCCAGTTAGGTATAGCTGGGAAAAAAATCCAACCAGCCAACAAACCAACCAACTAATCAAACAGTCCCTCCAGCTCCAGGTTCAGTGAGAGACTCTGTCTCAAGGAAATAATGTGAAGTGATAGAGAAGGACACCTGGGTCCTGTTGTCCTTTTCTGGTCTGTGCACACATGCACATAGGCACACACACATGTCCATACATGAATACCCCCTGCACATATACAAATGCAACATCATGCTTGTGCGAGTACACGTATGCATGCACCTACACACACACACACACACGCATGCACCTACACACACACACACACACACACACCCCTCCCAACAAAGGACTCAACCTCACTTGAAGACATAAAGATCACAAATCTCACACACGTGTTAGCATGTGGCTGGAATGAGATGTCTTATGAGTCTGAGACAAAGCCTTTCCCAAATGAAAGAGCTGTGTGTCTCCCGGGCACAGCAGCGAGTTTCCAGCCAAAGAAATTCACTCACCCATGAAAGGTGTGAACAACGCCACCCTTTCTTTGTGAAAGTTAAATGTTGCTAGGGAGGTGGGCATTATCCTAGCTATGATACCAGTAAGGGGGACAAGTATTTAAAGCTGCGATGTTGCAGTCACGCCACAGTATCACCCTGACTGAAGTCTGGAGAACACATTGGACAAAATCCTAGCGGGCACATCTCGGGCTCAGAGGTACAGACCAGAGGTGGTGGAGATAAGGTTTCTGAGATGGCAGAGGCACTGGGTTGAAACGGGCCAGTCTTTGGGATATTTCAGCATAAATCCGCATGGGTTCAGAAGCAATTGGACCTGGGTAACATGGTGACTGAGTAAGTGCTGTCTACGTCTAACACCTAGGGTGTGATTTCTGCTGGGTTGATGTGGGGGCACAGTCCAAGTCTGGTGGGAAGCCTCATACTACTGTCCTGAGAACAGACTCTGTGCACTCTGAGGGACAATTAGTGGAACATCAATCTGGTCATCGAGGACACACTGTATAGAGATGTGGGATCCCCATCCCAGTCAAGGGTGGGGCTGATACAAGCCAGCAACATTGAGATGAAACACTTGGAATACTAGTGGGTTTGGAGTGTGCAGGCCTGATAAGCTAAGGAGAGCCCAGACAAGCGCCCAGGTAAACTCAGTAAGAAGCTGCCATAGGTGGGTGGTACCACTCCTGTCCTGGAGACAGCTCAGGCAGAAGTCAGCAGGGCATCTCAGAGTGAGAAGAGATGGCTTTGAATCCCTGATCTGTCACTCATCAGGAGAAAAGCTGTGCACAGGCATTTTGACCTCTCTGACCTGAGGAGCGAAGCTCAAGGCAGCGTGCATCTCAAGTGAAATTTGGGTGAGACTAGGGAGCAGAGATCTAAGCCCTACTGTGTGCCCTACTGTGTGGAGGCGACAGATGCTCAGTAAACTGCTGCTGGTTTGCCTTCCGCAAGCGTCACAGCAAACATCAATCCTCACATAATCACTACACATGGGGTGAAAGTCAGGGACCACACCACGGGAGAGTACAAGGTCAAAGGGCATCAGAATAAAGGCATCTAGAGCTGCGGCTAAGCTTGAGGTGGGATGTGGGAGGGTCTCTTTGCTTTCTCAAGGCCTCAGAGTCCAAGCCTGTGTCTTGGTCATGGCTGAATTGATGACCCTGGTCAGCTCTAGCTCACACAGCGTTTTGTTTGGCCTCTATGTTGTTTTGTTTTATTTTTTGATTTTTAATAGAAATAAACATTTAAAATGTAGGTGAGAAGCATTAAAATAAGCCTCATCCTGACCCCAGAAGATGATCAGACAGTGAACACAGGCACAGGAACCTGGACCTAAGGAACAAACACCTTCTTCAAAGGAGATACCCGCTCTCCAATCCACCAGTGTCTTCACTGACTCTGTTTTCCATATGTTCGAATGTCAGCTTCTCTTTTACAATTTATGAGCTTCATAGACTTAGGAAATTCTGGAACATTTATTTGACGTTATGGTGTTACAACTAGGAACAATAGAGAAGGGTGGTTGTCTTACATTGCTATTACTATAACAAATACCTGAAGAAGGGTGAGCTTATAAAGAAAAGAGGTTTATTTAGCTCATACTCCTGGAAGTCCAAAGGCATGATGCTGCAGCATAAACTTGACTTGGGTAAACACTATCCTGGGGCTGGCATCGCATAGTAGGAGCAAATGTGAATGGCAGAGCTCACATGCTGAGAACAAGAAGTCAGAACGTGAGTGGGTCCCACAGAAATTATCTGAAGCCCTTCCCAGAGGAAGGCAACCAAGAAACTGATGATGTCCTAGGCTCCACCTTTTAAAAGCACCACCACTCTTATCAGAACTCGAGGCACAAAGCCAGAATTGTGAGTTCAAAGTCAGCCCTGGTCTACAGAGTGATTTCCAAGCCTGCCAAAGCTACCCAGGAGGAACCTATCAAAAATAAATAAATGAATAAATAAATAAATAAAACTAACAAAAACATCCCACCATGCTCAATCTTGTCATATTGTGTTCCAACCCTCCTATCTGTGAAAGCTTGGGGTACACTCTTAGGTCACAATCGTGCTATAGCATGGTCCACCATTAATACTGGCCCTTAGTATGTCTCCTGGGTTTCCACACCACACAGAAAGGCACAGAAGCTCTGACACACGCGGAACAATTGATGGACATTTTCAATTTTCCCCCAATAGCACTTTCTAAAGTTTAACTTGTTCGTACTAGAACCAGGCGTTGGTATCAGATTCTGCACATATTCATATCTGCGGTTTTTGTCGCCAACAGCATCCATATTTCATTGTTCTTACCCAGGTGTTCTGCCACCTGACGGCTTCTGAGACACATTTGGCCCGCAGTTCTGGTTCAAAGGATTCAAAACTTCCCTGCGCCCCGGGGGAAAGGTCTTTTGACAATTCCTCATCTCCATTTTCCCTTGATGAGCTTGCGAGGTGGGAAAGAGACAGATATGAAAACTCTGCCTGCTCTGTGGAAATAGCACAACACAAAAAGGGCAATAAAAACAGTTGAACAGTTGAGGGCAAAGGAATTTTCCCCACTAGCAAGACCAACTGCTTGCAGCATTTCATTTACCCAAGGACACTGTGTTTTCTCAAATATCCCATAGTGATTATCTGGCAAAATCTCAAAAGATTTTTTTTTAACACAAGTTGTCTTTGGTCAATAAATACCACAGCTGAAACATCCTGGGGGTAGAGATTTATGACCAAAGCCTAGCAAATGCACCCATAAATCAGTTGAGGAAGCTCTCTGGTAGCCAGTTTGACTTTATGCAGAAGTTAGCAGAGGCCAGGGGCGCTTAGGAGGTCACCATAAGTAGGCTCAGAACAACTTTTGGCAAGAAGGGATGGGCTCAGAGAGTACTGTTTATCCAGCCACGAGGGGACGAGCCCATCTGCCTTTGCACAGTTGACACCTCTGTCTCCTCTTTTCTTTTGTTCCCAGGCATTGGCAAAGAGAAGAGTGTCATGGAATAACCAGGGAACTGGGTTTTCATTCCAGGTATACCAGTTGGCTGTGTGAGCTTAGCTGAGTCTCTTGAGTCCTCTGATACTGTGGAGGGGTTTCTGATTTGAAAACTACTGATGATGGTACCCACCCCACTGGGCTGTTGTCAAGATTAAATAATGTATTTGAGATGCTAACGTCTTGCCTTTCCAATGAAAGCAATTGATCCCATGTCAGTCTTACGGATAATATTTATAAGGTGTCTGGCACTGTGGCAATGTTCCATAAATTACTCTTAGCCTGTTCAGCTGTGTTAATTTAAGGATGACTATAGATGATACTGTGTACTTATTAACAGCTTCCTCCAGAGGCAAAGCTTCATTAAGCTTTTGTGTAGTGTGTCTTGAGATGGTGTCCCCTTCTCATCAGTGTAATCCTCTCGGCTTCAAGGTCTAGACTAGTCCTGACCTTCATCAGGTTTCCTGTCTGAACCTCCAACTCAAGACTCTCTCAAGTTAGCTCCCCCCATCTCTCTATCTCTCAGCTCTCTCCCTGTGCTGTCTCTTCTCACCATCTTTTCCTTCCTTTCCCCTTTCTCTCCCTCTCTCCTCCTCTTCTTTCTCCTCTAATTCCTGTTAGTGGCTATATTATTGATCCTGATAGCTCCATGTAGCAAGCATCTGTCTTCTGTCCCTTGATCCTGAATTCCACGTCTACATTGACCTCCCACCTAATGTTTTTCTTATGACATCTCATGGCAGGGTGAGGGTTGGGGGTCAGAACTGAACATCTTTCCAGACTCATCCTTAGATGTTCACCTGGCCATGCACTGAAAGACAAGGAGGTAGCATAGCAACAGGAGCAGACAAAGCACCGGCCAGTACTTGGAAGAGCTTACAGTTGGTCTGCCTCCAGCCCTCCTCATCCAGCTGTCAACAAAAACATGTCCTGTGAGAGCCCACCCCAGCATGGATGATGACTCAGAGAAACTGCATCCCTGGGGTTCCATCCCTACTGGAAGAAGGTTCTACCAAAGATGGTCTCTTTTCCACAGCAAGTGTGCAGCCCATCCATTTCTTTCACTTCATGAGCCCTGTGATTCTCTTTCCTCCCTCAAAGTATTTCTGTTGGGAGCAAGTATCTGTGTAGCAGCCACCAGGCTCAGTACCTGATATCAGCCTCCATGCCTTCCTTTCCTGCACACAAGCATCTTCCAGTTGATGGACGTCACCTCCTAAGTCCCTCTCACTTGTTCCATTTCTACATCCATTGTCTCCTCCTGTTTCCACCACCCGTGCCTGTTAATGGATACCTGTGGCCCACTGCTTATCTCTAGATCCTGTATTTCCCCCAAACATATCTCACAGGGTAGTAACAATAACTTCATACCCAGAAGTCTGGTCACATGATCTAATTCCCTGGCTTTAAATATTCTGACCTCCTTATGCCCTCAGTGTAAACTACCCAGTGTCTCCATGGAGAACCTGCTGCTCCGGTTCCTGCTTGCATCCCTGGTCCAAGTTTCTCCTCCCCCTCTTCGTCTCCTTGATAGAGATGATAGAATCCCACTGTCTTCCTAATATTCTGTGATCTCCTAAGCCTCCAAAACTTGACCTGTTTCTTCTGCCCAAAGGAAACTTTGCCTGTGGCTACCTCCCATGCCAGGATCAAGTCTCAACTGAGTGTGAGCTACTCAGAGATGCTTCTGTGAGACCTA
This sequence comes from Alexandromys fortis, assembly GCF_014885135.2. Classification (NCBI taxonomy): domain Eukaryota; kingdom Metazoa; phylum Chordata; class Mammalia; order Rodentia; family Cricetidae; genus Alexandromys; species Alexandromys fortis. The sequence continues at coordinate 2,486,987 of NW_026067968.1, read as the reverse complement.
GATAGGTCTCTCCTATGTTCTTTCCTCATCTTGGCTTTTTCTCATAAGTTCTTTGAGCTTTGTAGTAAATCATTAGTCATGAATCAGTCTAGGATTTGATGGAGTTTGGGGGCCAATGTTCTTTCCTGTGCATACTAAACCATTGAAGGAATAAGTCTTAGAAGAGAAGTACAAATTTCCCTTTGTCCTCTAACTTACCTTGCAGTGGGAAACACCCCGTCTCTCACCTACAGATTCATCTTCTGCCATTCCAGTATCCAGAGTTCAGCAGATACCTAAATCTTTAAAGGGAAAAGTCTAGAAGCAACTGATGCATTGAAAATTCAACATTGTTCTGCACAGCATGGTGCAGTCATGAATGCTCTTGCTTCATCCCACCCAATAAATAACCAGGCAATGTTTCTGAGCTGTAAACACAGCCTGCCTATCAGTCACTGAGGAGTCAGGTTATGAGATAGGCTTTTTGATATCACAATGCTTTGCTTAAGTCTTCCTTGTTTTATTTAATTTTGGCCCCTGTATATGAGTGTTGCGGTGCCAACAATTATTTATCCATAAGAGGTATGAAATGAGCCTCCTTCAGTTGAAAGAGTGAAGGTGAAATCTTTATTATGGTATACCACGAGTCATTCTGTTTTATTGCTGGTCATTGCTAATCTCTTCCTGGGCCTAATTTATGCATTTAACTTTATTATAGGTATTCATGGGTAAGTAAAACGGTGTGTAGAAGGATCGATACTATCTATGGCTACTGAACACTCTAGGGTCCTTGGAACATGTCCTCTTTAGGGAAGGAAGGACACATGTGTTGTTATGAGCTCTGCATATAAACTTTAAGCATATGAAGCTGTGGTATTATAATCATGGACAAGTGGCCAGTGGAACAAGGTTGGGACTTTACAGTTGGCCTATTAGGAAAGGTTGTGGGAAACAAGGACTTGGCATGGCCCCTAGGATGTCCTGGGTCTCTCATTCCTCATCAGATTCTCTGTCCTACTGTGTGATTGGACACCCAGCTCTCTTGTGGTCACTTGACAAGTTTGCACTTATCTCAAAGCAGAGAATTCTCTCACACTGTCAGCATGAATGCCTCTGTCCTTCCAGTCCTAAGGGGACAGCCACATAGATTGCTCTGCTTGGCCAAGTCTTCTGACACATGCCTATGCCTTCACGACCATCAAACATTCTTACCCGAAGTGAAAGGCATGGAAGAGGCACATGGAGAAGGCAAGTCATTCTCTTTTGAACTCTGACTGGCTTTCAAGGCTCTTTGTATCTGTGACAATTTCTCCCACTGTCCTCTTGAACAGCTGTTTAGGTCCTGGTGGTGCACAGAGGACAGACACTGACAAGGCAGACACCATTTGGTGACTATATAACCACAGAAATACTGCCACAGTTTTCTGAAATTCTAGCTTTTCACCTGAAGGTAGTAGAAATAGTGATAGGTACCAGAAACAAGGTCCAGGTGATGCAAACTACACCCCCAGCTTCTTTTCTGAGTGACACTGTTCCAGGATATCTAAAGAGCAGATCCCCTTTGGTGTGTTACTATCACCCTTCAACCAGATGGGAACCCCTCTGCTTTGGCAAAGTAATCTAAGCAAATTTATATTATTCTGTTCATTACCAAAGACAGGAAGGACAAGTAGATTCACTTTTCCATAGGAAGGAATGCAGGGACTTGGAGTTGTCATTCATTTGTTCTATGCATAGTCAATGACCAAATAGGACACAGGGCTTGACTCTTTCCTTATGTGATGACATGGGTAACTTTCCAGAGGACAGATACTCATCTCGGATTTGGCTCACTCTGTTGGAAGGAAGAGTCACTTGTTCCTCCCGGCTGTCCGGCTAGCTTAGACCCAAAATAATCACACAGAAACTTTATTATTTAAATCACTGTTGGCCCATTAGCTCTAGCTTCTTATTGGCTAACCCTTACATAATAATTAACCCATTCCCACTAATCTGTGTATTGCCAACTGGCAGTGGCTTACCGGCAAAGTTACAGCATGTCCGACTCTGGTGGTGGCTCCATGGCATCTCTCTAACTCTGCCTTCCTCCTCCCATGCCATAGGCCAAGCCAGATCTTTATTCATTAACTAATAAAAGCAACACAAGGAAAGAAGGATCTCCCACACCATCACTCCTCCTTCCCATCACATGGTCAACACATCTTTGTTTTGCAGATAAGGAAAAAGGCCGAATAGAATAAGAATCTTTCCTGCTGGGACATTGCCCAGGGGGCAGCACAGTGAGACACAGCGATGTTGTCTCTCCCACATCATCTTGTATTACTGTTTTCTAATGTCCAGGAACAGAAGTGATGGGCTTGGTCACCAACAGGGTCTGGGAGAACTACAAAGTGGTACATGGAACATGCTGGTCTCCACAACGGGACAGGCTGGTCCACAGCTTGTGCCACTTGGCATCACACATGCTCTGTTGGTGTCAGAGCTTCCCTGGACATTTCCCTTCACAGGGTGGTCCGTGGCCACATGCAAACATCGGCTGGTCCTCTGCATGTGTGGCCTGGCCGAGTCCTCCTGTCTCCTCTTGCCTTGCTAGGCACTCTCCATTTCCCACTGTCTTCTGGTTTTCACTGACTGTCAGTTAGCTGCCAGTTCCTGCCACTGGGCTTGGGAAGGAAAGACCTTGAAGGCAGCGGCTTGGAGAAAGATCAACTTCAGCTTGGGACACTGGCAAGCTTGCTCAGATGCCCCACCCTGTAGCTGCTGGACCTCCCTGACCAACTCTGCATCTTGAAGACTCTATAACATTGACTTTGTTTTTCATTTTCTTCCAAGCCCAGGGCCATAGCTCTCCTTATCTGGAATGATTTTGTATCCTTCTAGTGACTCCTTATCTCTCTTTTGGTCAGGGGAGCTATTGGCCAATCTAACCCAGAACTATTTTTGACACCCCCAGGTGGAGACTATTTCTACAATTTTTTTTTGATGCAGAGTTTTTCCTGTGTATTTCTACATTTTTAATGGGTTGAGAACATCAAGTTAAAATGAAAAAATAAAATAAAGGTCTAATCTTGTTACTCTCTGAGCCTTTACTCCTTACACAATCCCACCTTACACCCTTTGACAGCCATCTTCCCACCAAACTGTCAGCTCCCCCTCTCTACTGCTCAGCCCCGGCCCCACACCAGGTTTTAGCTCACATATGTAGAATGTACCACAGATGTGGCCTGAGAAGACACAGATTTAAGCCCCACCTCCATTGTTCATGAACTAGGTGACTCTGTTTCCTTATCTGTTTAATGGAGTGTCAACGCATGTGGTTAGAACTAATATTTAAATCTGTGTCTATCACCAGAGTCAATGGGAAGAGATAAACATAGCATCTCAAAGCTCTTTTGCTCATGGTACTCCATTCTCACTTGAGGTTCTGCTTTGAAGGCTGTCCCCAGCTGAGAACAAGGTCCTTTCCAGTCCCTTTTGTGGGACTCTTCATGTGACCCCACCTTATATGACTTGGCTTTCCTGTGTTCTTTGTTGAAATTTCTCTCCTTTGAGCCCTGCTTTCAGGGTTCTTTCCAGCATGCTCACTACTGTGCCTTTGGAAGGTCCAGATGGGACCACCTAGAGAGACTCCTGGTTTTCATGAGTTCAGCACACTTGCTCTCCAGGCCCAGGAAGACATTTGCCATTTTCATCTACGGTCTTAGACCTCCTTCTCATTCTCTTCCTTCCTCACACTTCAACATGAAACAGTGCCTACAGTACATTAAAATATTCTGGCTGTCTCCATCCTTCTAAAAATACACAGAGACATCTCACATGTACACGTGGTAGGCGGACCTGGAGATCGCCTCCCAGGTGACAGAAACACCCAAGCATGTGCCCCTTCTTAGGATGGATGCCGACAATTTCTGGCCCAGCCTTCCAGAGAAAAAGCAGCTAAGTGACAGAGGCATTTGCTATGGAGCAAATGTTCCATCTTTTTGTGGCCCTTTTGAGACACTGTGGAGCTCCCATTCATTCAGAGAGGCTGGAGAAAGCCTTGTGACCTAGTGAAGACAGCATGTGTCTAGGCCCCTTCCTTGGTGTTTTCAGATCTAAATAAAGAAGGGCAAGGTTTTCAAATTCCTTCTTTTGTAAATCCAGAGTGTCTTGCCAGCTCTAAGGCTCCCTTTTCTTCCTGAAAGGAGGCATCATGTTTTGTGAGAATCTAGTCACCAACCAGTTTCTGGTCTCTGGAAAGCTTGGGTTATCTCTGAACCTGTCTCTATACTTCCCAAACTGAGACTCTCTAGTTACAGATGTTTCTCTGGCTCCAAAGTGCTGGGAGCTGTCATGTGGAGCTGTAATGTGTAAGACATGGTTTGGGTCTCAGAGGCAGAGTTTCTTTTACAGCTTGCAAGGATTGCTTCCCAAGGCGATATGCATGGTTGCCCTTCAGCAGATTCCAGGACCAGGTTGGTGCGGTGACCAAAGAAAGAAGGAAATATGAACCCACTGAGCGGCCAGACATCTCTGTCTTGCTGTAGCTGGTGTCATTTCTATTCTACAGAATACACAAGGGAGTGGGTAAGTTAGAATTCACTCTCGTAGCAATCACAGAAACCCATTTCTTAAAGGACTTCTTCAAGTTGGGAGAGATGACTGAGCAGCGAAGGACACTTGCTGCTCTTCTAGAGAACCCAAGCCCAGCATTTGCAGCTACCTGAGCATCTGACAATTAATTCTTCTAGCCTCCATGAGTGCTCACTCACCCACGGCACACACACATACATACAAATCCAAAATAAAAAGAAATCTTTAGTGCGAGGCTTATTCAACACCCGCACTGGGTGGCCTTTTCAGGAATCCTGAAGTGTGAGAAGCGATTTTGTTTATGAACGGCTATGAAGTAAGATAAGTCCATTTTGGGTTACAGTTCCATTAATGCAGTTGTGCAGAGGATGTTTTTAGCAATGATGAGCTGACGTCTCTCCTCGTACACTCTCTGGGTTCAGTAAGGACCCATTTAGCATGATTTGGTCTTTTGAGAAAATCATGATTCTTTAATGAGTGCCCCGTGTGTTCACTCTTGCATGCCCTTAGTCGCCGTATTAAAGAGGCTTTGATGATGAGTGTTTTGTAAATATGAGGCTAAAAAAAGTGAGGTCAGTTTCTTACAGCAGGGCTCTTCTCAGCCTGCGGTGCACAGATGTGTTCTCGGAACCCCAAGAGGATGCTGCATCGGCTGCATCTCCAGGGTTATTTTATCCTAGATCCCCTCTCTTGCAGAGCTTCTCCCAGCACTGATGTCCACGGCAATCTGTGTTTCCTTAGTTAATCTTCATTCCTCTCATTGACTGAATTTGTGAGGTTTTCCTATCACGTGGAAGAAGATGAGTGGCTATTTCCTCTATTTTAGACACTCTGCAGTTTACAGAACATCTGTCTCATTTACAGCATGTAGAGAGAGGTGGATAGGTCCCCTCAACTGTGTTCACAAAACAATGTGCATTCCCATTCATTTTGGTTGATATGCTATTTGGGTTTGGCCTGGAGACCGAGACCTGTAATTCCAGCCATTTTGAGATGCTGAGGCAGAAGGATCACAAATTCAAGCCAGTGTGTGCAACTTAATGACACTCTGTCTCAAAATAAAAAGGGTTTAAGAAAAAGTCAGATCAAGCTGAGGACATAGCTCTGTAGTGGCCTGTCATGCTTCAGACCCTAGACTTGGTTGCCGGTACTGAACAAAAGGAAGATTCCTGAATAAGCCTTCCCCTCACTTCTCTGAGTATGTGTGGAAGCAGGGAAATAATATTTGGGTCTACTAACATGCAACCTGCAAGCACGTGATGGTCCAAGCTCCAGGCATCAGGGACCAAGGCAGATCCCGGAAAGAAAGGTACCTGTGATAGCCAGGGATGGAGTCACTGATGTCCAATACACGATGCTGGACCTGAGGAAGTTGACCCAGGAATTAAGGATACACAGATGCCATATATCTACAGGGATTTGAAGGCTCCTCCATCCCCACTATTTCCTGCTTGTGTTTCTCCTCACCTAGCCTCCCCAGGGTGTGGCTGAAGTCCTCATACTGGGCCTCAAGGGGTGCCTTCTATACATGCCAGGATCCAGAGCCTCCATGAGTCTAGAGACTGCTTTGAGATCAACCCACTGTCACAAGGGAGCTTAATGGAAACTCATGGAAAACCTACTTTTTGGAGACACAGCTGACATCGTGGTAGTTTCTGGAACTCAGAAAAGACGGGTACTCTGGGACAATGACAACCTTGTAACCAAGAATCACAGTACAGCAGAGCTGACAGGGATGACAGACAAGACAGCAAAGGGAAGTCCGCACCCAGGAGGGGAGAGACTGTTAGAGAACCTTTAAGGGAATGCAAAGTGTTTTTAACTTCTCCAAAAGAACAACCGGGAGAGGCAGACGGAAGCACTCGGGGAGGATTCTGTTCTGGAGAGCAGTACAAGGAGTCGGGAATCTCCCTGTATCAAAACTCATCCTGGAAACAAACATAGCACCTTAAAAAACTGCAGGTCTCTGTGCTGAGTGAGGGAAGATTTGACATAGTGGCAAAAGGTAAAAAGGATCCAGGACAGGAAGGGACAGAGACAGCGTACCTCCCTCCCCCACACCCCAGAAGAGGAAGAGCAGTAACAGCCACAGGGGTGTGTGGCTGTTCCAAGCATTGGGCTGTGCCATCTAGAAAAGGGTCACGTGCAACAGCTGAGAAGAAAATTCCACATAACATAGGAGGAAATTCAAAGGAAAAACACGAAACCTAAGCTTCCTAAAAGAAATGAAAACCACATTGACATGGGATTTCCCTCACAGGACTGTACTCCAGAAGAGCAACCATAAAGGGAAACATCCAAGAGGGGAAAGTCCTCGATTCTTTGGTCATCCCAAGCAGTGCTCAAGAGTGAGGATAACACAACATGAAAAAACTGGGATATGGGCTGGCAAGATGGCTGAGGGGGTGGGGGTAGGCGCTTGCTGCCAAGCCTGGAAATGTGAGTTTCATCTCCGGGATCCACATGATGGAAGGCGAAAACTGACTCCTACAAGCTGCCCCTGAACCTCCAGACCTGTGCTGTGGAATGCACTCTTTCTCCCCAACAAATGCTATACAAAGAAATTTGAGACACTGAGCATGGGCGAGCTAGCAAGGCAGCCACAGAGATCAGAGCAAGGCTTTTTGGCATTGTAGCCAATCCCCTGTGGCCTGTGGGTCATAGTTCAAAAGTTCAAGTGCAGAGTCTCCTATAGCCGTGAGCCCCTGTAATCTTTTAAGCTATGAGCTTTTAGCATACAATGACAAAACGTAGCTGTCAGAATCCTAGAGGACAGTAACGGGGACACTAGTAAGAGAGGCTGATCATAACACAGAAAGGCCTTCCCTGGACAAACACTGTGTCCTATTTTACAATGTCTGTCCTCCAGACCTTGACCACAATTCTGTGACCTTGCCAGCTCCATCCTACATGACGTTTTCTTGGTCTGGCTCTGTTAGCTGCCAGTGGCTTTTTTCAGTGGTACACATTCCCAACAGCACTTCCTGAGGTTGCCACTGCTCCATTCTTACAACCTCCTGCCTCATCGACCCCCCTCCCCGAAGCACCACCTACTGGGAAGTCAGTACTATAGGGAGCAATCTTGACAGCACCATGACGTGAATGTCCTTCTGTCCACTTCCCGGTTGCATCCTTGTTCTTGTGTCAAACCCCTTAGGTGGATTTTCGCTGTCTGCACTTCTGTCTGCAGGGCGGTCTTTGAGGCTCTCACCAGAACTGCCGACCGAACCCTGCTCAGGCATTCTAAGACTTCTCTAGTCAACATCACCCCACTTTTCCAAATTTCTCCCACAGAATGGTTGGAAATGTTTTCCAACTGTGGCGTTCCAATAGTTATCTAAAGGGCACAAGTCCCTCCCAGCTCCAGGATCCATCTTCCGTGTGAGTCAGCACCTTGCCACTGAACTCAGACACCTCAGGAGGACGATGCATGAGAGGGAGGTTTATTCTGTCTCATCACTTCAGAGTCTTCAGCCTGTCATGGAGAGGTCATGTGAAGGGCAGCTTATGTCACGGTTGGTAGAAGGTGGAAAGGAAGAAGGCCTGTACTCATTGGCTCTGTTTTCTCTCTCTCAGTGGGATGGTGCCACCAATACGCAGCCGGGGGCTTCACCTCTCAACCAATCCTCTCTGGAGATGTCCTCGCAGTGAGGACCCCGGGCAGCTTTCCTTCGTTCTCTAAGCAATTGTCGCAATCCAAGCCAGGTAATGTCAGAGCATTTAGAGACATTCCCTTGCATCTGATGTCAGCCCTTCTGCCTCTCCGCCCAA
>NW_026067968.1:2456878-2477963 GCF_014885135.2 Alexandromys fortis | reverse complement strand
AATATAAATATGGTATTCATGTATAAAATTCTCAAAAATTATACTCCCTATCAACATAAAATTGATGTTGCATGTTGTATAAAATATAGAAAACAAATCAACAGAGTCTATGTGATCTCAGAAGAGGGTCTTCATCACAGGTGTAATTCTTGATTGGTCCGCACAGCTGGCAGAGCTGAAGGTCAGGTGAGGCCTCCAGCCGCAGACTAGTGAGGAGCAGGAGGCAAACCAGCAAACACTTAGGCTCCCACAATGAACATCTCCTACTTTTCTTATTTACTTATTTAGTGACAAGATGGACAATACTCATCCTTTCTTTACTGTCCTCCCTCAAGCCATTCCCATGGTGAACCCTCTTATTCAGCCTTCTGGTTTGATTCATTTAGTTGTTTGTTCAGTGACATGGTCGTTTTCTATCTGCCATGCTTATCAAGAGTCTATTGTGATAAGATGTGTTAAATATGCGGAAACAGAAAGATACTGAGGTTAAAAATACAAATAAACCAGGTGCTGGTGGCACATGCCTTTAATACTAGCACTTGGGAGGCGGTGGCGGGCAGATCTCTGAATTTGAAACCAGCCTGGTCTGCAGAGATAGTTCATAGATAGTCAGGGCTACACAGATAAACCCACTCTTGAAAACCAAACAAACCAAAACAGAACAGAACAAAAAGCCCAAACAAAAAAAGGGCTCTGAGATGGCTCAGTGGTCATGAGCTGCTCTTGCAGAGGACCTGGGCCTGATTCCTAGCACCCACATAGTGCCTCACAGCTGTCCGTGACTCCAGTCCCTCTCTAGATCTCTGAGGACTCCAGGCATGCGCACAATGCACATATGAATATTTGGCAAAACACGCACATTAGATAAAGTACAATAAAAGAAATCTTTAAAGGCATTTTAAAGCTGAACAAAACTTTTCAGTGATATTTTCCATTTGTCCCCTCTAAGTCAGTCTTTCCAATGTCTGGAAAGATTCTCCATAGAAGCTTCTAGAAACTATCAAAGGGATATTTGTCTGTGGTTTTTGATGCTTTTATTCCCCTTTTTATTGCTCAGATGCACCTCAGAAAACATCTCAAATTCTCCAATGATCTCCGTGAGTTATGGGATGTATACTGTGGAAGAGAAAACGATTTTGCTCAAGCACTGTGCTGTTGCCTGGAATCCCAAAACAAAATGAGAGGAAAAAACACACACACACACACACACACAAAAAAAAAAAAAAAAAAACAAACAAACAAACAAAAAACCCTTCAGTTTCCAACACCTTGTGATACAATGAAGGGTGTGAAGCCCAAACAGGAAGCGGCACATTTGCCGGAAGTTTCCTGTCACCTGCTCCGCCATTCCACCCTTTACAATCTGTGGCCTTCATTAAGCCTTGGCACAAGGGCCTCCGTGGAAGCTGTCACTACTAGCCCTTCCTGTCACTGAGGAAGGTGTCACAGAGAGGTGGGGCCTCAGGTAAGAGAGCAGGAGGGAGAGGAGGTGTAGCAATGGCCCAGGTCGTCCTCCTCCATGGCCTGTGTGTTCATTGATCCAGGGTGTGTGCTGGTCATGCTTAGCAGACTTTAGTTATACAAACCCCTGGTGGAAGGTGGTGCGCATGACTCAAAGTCCTTTAGAGAGGGACAGACCCTACAGACAGAATACATGCTTGTTAAAGGTGGGGTTTATTAGATCAGTTTACACTATATGGTTGAAATAGTCAAACAATACCTGTCTCACGCTGGAGTAACTGCTCTGTGCACAGAACTGGGTGCCTCAGCTGTCCCAGTCTGACACCAAAGATCTGGAGGATCCCCGGTTGGAAGCCAGAAGAGGCTGGTTCTAATATCAGTGAAGGTATCGGCAGCCACAGGGTAGATGAAATTTCCAGTGGGAGTGAAGGCCAAGGGAGTCTTGTCATCTGCACTGCGGTCAGAGGGCAAATCTTCCTCTCTCAGTTACAGCCACCAAAACTGCCCCCACAGTACACCCGCAGGCCACGCAGGTCGTCCTTTACTGAGTGACAGTTCCATCTAACCATCACTGTGATGGGATGAACTCTATCGGTGACATTTTAGGGCAGTCTGCCAAAGCGTACGGCAAGCTAACTGGACCCGGAGTCAGCACCAGAGTTCACCGCGGGAGTGGATGAGGCCTGAGGGGAAGACGGCAGAGATGGAAAGACCTCCAGGGACACCAATCACGGTGAAGATTGGCACAGCATATAACTGCAGTGCGCTTACCGTGTTAACACATACACAGATCTGCAGGCCAAGTGTGGTACGAGGAGGCCAGAAGAAAGCCAATGCAGGCAGGGTGCAAGGAAGCCTGGGCATGGTGGGGATTAGCGCCTAGAATGCGATGCACGGTGGGTTCTCAGCGCATGTCTGAGAAACGAGTCTATCTCAGAGAAAATCGTCTCTGAGGTTCCCGGTTTCGATTGTTCACTAGGCACAAAGAACGAAGCCCCAGTCAAGGCCAACAATGTGTCTGTTATGTGCCCATGTCTGTTTTAGCCCATTCACACAGTAATTATCGGGATGGCTAACAATGGATGATTTATTATAAATATCAGCTCCGCTGCCGGTTAATTCAGAACCCAAACATTTTCCCATTTCCCTCCCAAGGGGAGGAGTCTAGTTAGCGTGTTTCCTATATTATAACTACAAAATTAAATTAAATGAACTGAGTGAATTGCATGGGGGTAAATAAACTAATTTAATTCATGGGATGAAGAATAATACTGAATACATCTATAGTTGAGCAAATACGCCAATTAAATATTTTCTCTTTAGACAGAACAAGCCAATGGTGCCGCCACAACAAAAGGAAATAAGAGAAGAAAAGGAAAAGATGTTTATGCTAATTGCGTGTGGTCCATGTGGGCCCTAGCTCCACCCTGGCTTCTGGCTTTTCTGTCGTCCTGGGGGATTCTGTCATTGGCTCCAGGTACATTTATTTCTTCTCTTAAAGGCATTTATATTTTTAACCATAGATTGAAAGGAATGAGTCTATGAGTTGAAGGGGGCATGGTTTTATTTCTGCAGAAAATATCTAGAAAATGATAAGCTAGACTGTATTTGGATATGTGTAGTGGGGATTCAGGGTTTAGGGTCAAGCAAATCTAAGCTTAAAGCTTTGCTGATGTTCATGGCATCGGGGAGGGAGGACCTTAGGCAGACAGTCTTACCTCTGAAATAAGATGGTCATAGTGACTCCTTCCGGGGACTGGCTAAGGCTCAGTAGGGACAGGGACAGTAAACGCAGAAGGTGGCAGCACACATCCTATCATAGGGGGGTTGGTTCTCTCATCATTTGTTCTTTACCCTGCTCTTTCCTGATCCCCTGGCTGGTGCTAGAAATGGAGGGTGCGGTGATGGGTGGATGGATAGATGGATGGATGAATGGATGGATGGATGGATGGATGGATGGATGGATGGATATGGTGGATGGATGGGTGGGTGGATGGATGGATGGATGGATGGATATGGTGGATGGATGGGTGGGTGGATGGATGGATGAATGGATGGATGGATGGATGGATGGATGGATGGATGGAAGAGACCCTACAAGTCTTCTAGGATTTTATGGTCTAGAGAGTGAGTCAAGGAGGTGTCCATACAGGTAATAGAACACACATTTGATAAGAATGACCTGGAATAAGGGGTTAGAGTTGAACAAGACACCCCACTAGTCTTTTTACCTTGAGAACTCCCTGACAATAATTTGTGTGTAGGGGGGTAGGGGGTCACAATTCTGATCTCTGGCTTTCTCTGTAGTTGATTCTAAGTCTGCACACAGGGGAGTCAGAGAAAGCTGGGGTTCAGGAGTCTGTGTATACTGGTCCAGAGCTCAGCATCAGCATAGAGGGAGGAAGAGAGATGCTGTTGCCAGGGAGTCCTGGATCAACATCTGAGGCTTGGACTGGGCCACCCTAGGCACAAGGGCTGTCCCCTTCCTGAGCCTCAGTTTCCACATCTGTGAGGTGAGAGTCGGGGACATCTTTCTTCAATTCTGGAAGCATATGGGAAGGCTTCTCTGCTGTTAACGAAGCTATGTTTTGATTGAGGGAAATTAATTAATCCCAAGTGGGACACCTGTCAGTGTGAACAATGGCAGGCACTGAAGTTAGTGATGGGTTTGCAGGAGGTGGGGATGGTTGGTCAGAAACGTAGACAGTTTGCAAATCATTTGACCACTGTTATGCTGGGCTGTAGAAGATTCTAGAACAGAGGACAGGGACTTATGGGACTCACCCTGCCCAGTGTGGAGGGTCTGAGAGCCGATCTGAGTTGTCCAGTACTTGAGCAAGAGCATGATCTAGGGTGCAGTCTGGAGTTAATAAACAGTACAAGCTGGGAATGCCCCCTTTTTGGTATTGCTGGACTTGAGGCAGGGACACAGGGGTAGGCTTGCCCCAGAGTAGGCATGGATTGGTAAATTTAGCTAAAAAGTGATTTGGCCCTGGAGATAGGATGACATCACTCAGGCTTTTGGGGAGAACAGTTAGCAGAGATCAGATTTACATCAGAAGTAGAGAGAATGAGAGAGAAGGCGGTAGGTGGGGGTTGTATTGACAGCAACTTCCTAACAGGTGCTAGGAGCTGGTGAGAGAGTGAACAAGGATTGTAGGAACCCAGAAAGAGGCAGAATCACATTTACAAGGATGTAATATTTTGGGTGCTAGGGAGGCAAGAGACCCAACAGGACCAGAGACTGTTGTCCTGAGCCACAGGGGTCCATCTCCAAATCTCAGAGGACCAGAAAGTCCAATTGGTTGGATCTCCTGGGCATGAAGAACCCAGGTAGCCCTGAGAAGAGAAGGTGAGCTAGGGCATAGGGCCCCAGGGAAGGAGATGAACACATGTATTTTTAATGGAGGATTCACCTCTCTCCTACCTAGAGTGCCCTGAGACTCACCTTGAATATTTCTGGGGAGGGAGAGCTCACCAACAATTATCACACCCACAGTGAAACAAAAAAATGTTCAAAAGAGCTTTGTATGGTACCAATAATTTCATTCACATAACTTCCCCAGACAGTTACCTGTGAAATTTCTGCTCTGGGATCTAGCAGCCGTGTAGTCCTTCATGCAGTACATGTTTTAAGGACTGCAGCCAGCTGATAGACACCCCCTTGTATTTTTGGATATCTCCAGTTTGCATCCTGATTGGGGTGGGGTGGGATGCCTCACTTTTGAATCCTGACCCAAAACCCAGCCGGTTCTTGGTTTTGGTTCTATCCACTCTGACGTCCTCCATGCTTAACAGAATCTAGCTTATCCAAAATTCTCCATCAATAAGGACTCTGTGAAGCAGTGAACGAATGAGTGAATTATAATCTTCACTGGAATGCAAATCTGGGCAAAACATGGAGAGGATGATTAGTGGATTGACCGCCAGACATGGCGTGGGCTGAACCTATGCCTCTGTGATCTCCCACCAGGACATTACAGGGACATTTCCTGTTATGTGACTTCCTCAAGGACAGAGCCACATTGCGCGGTCCTCAGAAAGTTTTGGTGACCATCTGCTCTTCTAGTGGCTTTGACACTTTGTCTATCAATACTCAAGGTCAACACCCACTGCTCTTTTTGATCTTCATCAAAGCTGGATTAATAGTTTTGAGCAGCGCACATGTGTCTGGAGCTGTGACAAGGCACTTTACAAAATTAGAACATATTAATTCTGTTCACCACTCTGCCTGATAGAGATTTTATCGCCATCGTCTAGGGTTTAACCCAAAAGAGCCTGTAAATAGCCCCACGTAGGTCACATTGTTCTTGTCCATGGACTCTGACCCTCTTTCTTTGTTTCCGTTTGACTTTTTACAAAGCGGAGGCTCACAGGAAGAGAGGAAAATCGTAGAACCAACCCCCTTGGCTCCTCTATCCACACCCAACTCCAGGGTTTCTTTCTCAACATTTTTGACAGAGGCAACCTTTGTTCAGCTTCTTATCAGACCCTGGCTTTCGTTGTCATAATTTTAAACACTGTTTATTTTCATCTTCTCTTCCTCCCCTTCTCCTTCTCAGCTATGCATATATGTGTGTTAATTCTCTCCTTGTAGGGACAAAATACCTTCGAGAATCATCTTAAGGGAAGAAGGAGTTTATTTGGGTCCATGGTTCAGTTTACATCCTGACGTAATAAGAATGGCGCAGTGGCCTGACCAACTCTTGCCATCACATCACTGTGGATGGGAAAGCAGAGAGCAAGGGACACCAACACCCAACTGGCTTTCTTCTTTGTGTTCAGGCCCAACCCTAAAGCACAGGATGGGGCCCCCTGCATTCAAGACAGCGCTCCTTCCTCAGTTGGAATCTCTCTGGATATCTCCTGTGGATGTGTCCTAGGTCTCCTAGGTGATTCCAAGTCCAATCAGATTGACAATCACGACCTAGCCTGACACGGGCACATCTGTGTGATACACATCTGTAGCAGTACTGACGTGAAGCCTACACCTCACCCATGGGTTTGTTGATGTCTCTGTGCGGTAACAAAACTGATATTCCTTTCACTTAAGGTGGCTTTGGTTTTCAGTTCAATTTTCTTTCCTAAGAAAGAAGACTAAATTTTGAGATGACTAAATATCACAGTTTTCAGGATTAGTTTCAGTACCCTTTGTAAGGTGGCAGCGTAAAGTCTATCAGTAATTACAAAAGCCACTACAGCACCATGTTCAGTAACTGATGTAAACCATTAAGAAACACCCTCCAGCAAATCGTCCTTCCCCACGCAGTCCTGTCAATCATGATGCGGCCTACGGTGCAGCCAGAGTAATTCTCATTCCTGCTGTGTTATACATGGGCTTTGTGAGCTGGGACAGGGTGTTGACCCTTCTCTTCTCCTTGATAACCCCACTCTGATGTGACTTACCAGCTTAGCGACCAGTAGCACCCTGTCAGAGAGCACAGGAAGCCACGTGACACCGTGACTAGGATCTCCTTGGGCTGAGTGACTGTGGCTATGTGACTTTGAGCTGTTAACCCCCACTCTCCTCATCTGTAAGGTGTGGATGTTAAGAGTACCCTTTCTAAGCTCTCAGGAAGCTTGGTCAGCAGCTAGCTCAGGTTCAGCACTTTGAACCATGGCAGGTGCAGGAGGAGAAGGGTGGGCTGTTCAGAACCCTGAACCTCACGTCTCCACCAGGCTTTAAGTCTCACAGAAGCTTGTGGTCTTTCCGCAGGACAGTGGGAGCCAGTCACCCTTTTCCTTCCACCTCCTTCTTAGAGCAGGAGTCACCCTCGCTTTGGGAGTCTCGACATTTTTGCCAAGGGTGAACCTGCCGTAACAGGGGGACATCATTATCTCCACAGGGCAGTGACGTTACCACAGCATGCATTCCACCCCAGAGGTTATCTCCATTTGCTTTGGCTTGGGTTGGTGGGGCTCCCTTTCAAAGCCACTTAAACACTCCTCCCACCAAAATCTTTAAATAAAGGTTTTATGCAGCGGCGTCAATGTCCAACAGTGTTTCTACGGCCTATCTTCTACGCAGGCATTAACCACAGTGAAGTGGAGCAATTAGAATCCTTCACACCTTCAGCTTGTCCGTGTATGCTGTGGAGAGGAGTCCAGTCACAAAGTTCATCACGTTCAAGACAGACGCCATGTAACCAGACAGATCCTTATAGGTCATGCATTTCTTGGAGTGGAGGAGGCTCACTCATGTCACCATGGTATGCAGCCTTAGCTGTACAGGTTTGGCTCAGGTTATCCTTCTGTTACTTTCACACCTGGGGACAGTGGATACTGAACTGTAGGTGGACTCTTCTTTCTCACCCACTAGTTCCTAAATCACTACATGAAGACTTACTATTAATTATAAATGCCGGGCTAATAGCTCAGGCTTCTTACTAGCCAACTCTTACGTACTAAATTAATTAATTTATATTAGTCTACATTTTGCCACATGGTGTTACCTCTCTTTCATCTTGCACCTCCTGTTTCCTCCCATGTCTGGCTGGTGACTCCTCTGTCTTGCCCTTCTTCTTCCCAGTGTCGTTAGTCTGATTCTCTCCCCTAACCTTATCCTGCTCAGACATTGGTCAGTCAGCTCCATTATTAAACCAATCACAGCGACATATATTCACACAGTGTAAAGGAATATCTGCTAGACTGTGGTTCATCCTACAGTGTACTGAGGATTTAGTGAGCTGGGCTTATTAGGTGTCGTGAGTTTATTAGATTGTAGGTCTACATTGGCTGTGGTCTGTGAAGCACTTCTGGAGCCCAGGCTTCTTTCTGTGTGCTAGCGTGTCACACAAGAAGCCTAGCCATGTCGAAGCTGTACTCCATACTCAGAAATGCTGTCATGTTTGTCATCCACCCACTCTAGGAGTGTGTCTGACTCCATGCTGTGTGTGTACAGTGCACTGGAAATGGATGCCCTCCATAACCAAGACAGATACAGTCCGGCTTCAGAGATCAAGTGGGTAGGTTACCAACAAAAGAAAACACTGTGTCATGAAGAATTCAGTGTAGAAAGCCAAAGCAGTTTTGGGGCTCAGAGTGATAATATGTGAGTAAGGACATGGACCCAGTGACCTGTACCTAGTAAAATTAAACCCAGGATCTCTGGGGGGGGGGTCCATACAAAGAGGTACAATCAGAGGTGTGGGTGTGGATGGCCCCACCATGACTGTATCTAGGACATGGAGAGTCACACTGCAAGGTGACTGGAACACATAAGCCAGTGTACCCAGTGAGGCCTGTGTGCTCAGAAGCAAGGTCTGCATTCTTTCCACACTTTTTTTTTTTTTTTTTTTTTTTTTTTTTTTTATGGAAGGGCATCAGGAACAATCTGGCAAAGTCTACCAGCCCAATGTACCCCTGGTGACATTAGATGTTAAATTCTCATTGTCCCGCAGAGACCTAACTTTTCCACACAGAGAACAGTAACATGGCTGAGACTTATGGATCTCAGCCTGGCATTCAAGACTTCTCTTTTGGTTTTCTACCCCACCTCACTTGGCTTGGAAGTCCATGTTGTATCCTTCGCAGATTATAGATTCCACGTCCAGACCAGTTACAAAGACACCATCTTCGTGTCTGCTGTCTTTGGTAGTAACCCAAGGTTAGTCACCATCCGACCCACATCTCAGCCACTCAGCGGACAGTTCACTTGTCCTTCAAGAATGCCAGGAGTGCTTCCATACTTGGGCCTTTGTGCTTGATGTCACCTGGGGTGCCTAGACCTAAAGGTCTTGGGGATCTTTCGTACAGGGTCACTGCTTAAATGTCAGCTCTTTAGAGAGACTCAGTCCACTGTACTGACCAAAGTTCACCCTCCCACACATCACTCTGCGACCTGAAATGGCTTTGGTTTCTGCACTAAGTTCTGCCTGATACAGTAATTCTCCCTTTTGTTGATTGCTCGCCCTGCCCTACTTTCTGTGAAATCAAAACTTCATCTGTTTTATTCATAGACGGGGTCCATATCCAAGGCCCCGTATAGACATAATAGGAGCTCAAAAATACTCCTAAGTAAATGGATGAGCCTGAGATCACCTATAAGTTCAGTCTCTGTCTGGCTAGACTTCTTGTGTGACATGAATACCCAGCCCAGCCTTCCCGTTGTCAAAAAATATCAAGTGTGCCCCCTGACTCCTATCAAAGGTGTGTGCTCTGGAAGCTTCATTTATTTTTCTTTCTTATCTTTTTTAACAGGATCTCAGAATCTATTTTTGTTTACTGGTCTCAAATTCCAACTCAACCCTTTGGGAGCTGAGCACTTCACTGCCAAAGTTCTCAACCATTTAAACTCTATCCTGACTTGGGGGGAAATAGATCACAACTGCTCTAGCAGCCCCACCCAGCTGGCAAGATGTAGCTAAGAAAGCATCAGCGAAGGGGGTGTAGACAACACGTACCATGGCAAAGAGGGCAGGGACAGGGTAAGCACACGTGACATATATAGATACAGTCGAAACAAAGGACAGACCTCCAAGGCAGGTGCAGGGTCAAGCACAGATCTGGACATATAGTTGGTTCGTTCAGATATCACTCTGGACAGTGGTCACCATAGTGACAGAGGAATTATCAAACATGATACACAGACAAGGTCATGGTGAGCTTCATGGAAGGTACATGAGAGGCTGCCACATGCCATCAGACAAGGAAGCTAGCAAGAAGGCAGGATGGGGACCAGAAAATAGGAGATTGCCAGTAGACAAGAAAGGTCTCTTCTCCCATTGTCCAGACTTCCCCTTGTAGCTACTACAACAAAAGCACCAGGTGCTGGGTGGTCCTCCATCTCTCTAGGCATTTTGTGGAACCCCTAAGAGGCACAATCAGCCAGGATATATACATCTGTTTTAGGGGGCACTCATGAAGAAACCGAGGTTACTGTGGTCTGGGCCACTTACGATACCTCCTGAGTATAAAATGTCAACATTTCACCAAGACTCCTTATTTGACCTCGAACTTTGGTGTCTTTAGATCCAAATAAGAACAGTGGCCGTGTATCCAGGCTTCAGTCATCTCAACCAGACCTCAGTGTCTCAGTGGGCACAGGCCTGGCAGCCAAACTCTACCAGTGACAATGAAAGATCATGGTCGCTAACTAACTGTTCAACACAAGCCTGTTAGTCATCTCAAGTTCTGACAAAGGCCAGGTCCCCACATTCCCTGCATTCTGAGTACTTCCAGGGTTGTGTCTATCCTAAGGGCCAAGCCACTGCTTTTAAACTTACCTTCCAAGGTGTATAAGGAACTCTGCCTCCCTCCTCCCTCCTGCTTTCTCTCAGCCCTGTTCCAGTCATTAAGAGCCTGGGCCAATTAAGTATGGTATTTTTTGTTTGTTTGGTTAGTTTTTTTTTTTTTTGGTTTTTCGAGACAGGGTTTCTCTGTGGCTTTGGAGCCTGTCCTGGAACTAGCTCTTGTAGACCAGGCTGGTCTCGAACTCACAGAGATCCACCTGCCTCTGCCTCCCAAGTGCTGGGATTAAAGGTGTGCGCCACCACCGCCCAGCTGGGCCAATTAAGTAATCCACTTACAATCACACCGGCCTCCCAGCTCTCTCTCCCTCCCTCTGTGTGTGTGTGTGTGTGTGTGTGTGTGTGTGTGTAAACTAGTTAGAAAGTGAACCACCTATCAAGCTGCACACCCCATCCCTCCTTTCATTCTAAGCATTGTACTGACCCCGGATGATAAATGCAGTTAGTCTGCGCCCAAGCCTCTGAGAAACTCATATATAGCAGGCGCCTTGGATGCAGACATAGAAACCTTTAGAAATGCATCATGGGCCATGAAGGCAGATGAATCCGGGTATCTTGAATGAAAGCAGGGAACAAACCCAGCTCTGAAGGGGGCAAGCCCAGGAAGGCCTCCAGGGGCAGGTGAGCTAAACTAAAGACTTACTTTTTGAGTTAAAAACAAGGCCGGCATTTGGGCAGAGGGCTGCACACACAAAGACAGGGACCTGGTTAACAGGATGGATCCCACTCTGTCAGCTGGCACTGGAGACGGAAGATAAAAGGGTCACGGAAGTCTGGTCCCTCTGGGATGCACTGGGCACCCTATCCTGCATCTGTTGCCAGGAATGGGGTAGACCCAGCAAGGCGTAGGCAGTGAAAGGGTTATGGCGGCCGGTCTCCAGGCCTTGTCAGAACTGGATGCTCGGATTGTGAGGCTCTGAACAGCTGGGTGCCAGGTGGCTCAGGACTGCAGGCCCCCGCGTTCCTGGGTAAATTCAGAACAGCTGAGCATCCCTGGACCTCTCCTGGAGGCACATTGTCCACACAGGCTTCCCTTTGGCAGCAAAATCGACTTTCATTCTTGAGAGCTATGGGGATTTGGGGCAGTTCACAAAGCCTGCCCCTTCTTCTCCCTCCATTCATTAATTATTGTCGTTGGGAACTTGTATTTATCAGGCACCGAGCACAGGTTTTGGGGAGAGATAGACCAGTGTGCCATGTTCCCCGATCTGATACGATTCTGCTCTAAGAAGAAGTAGCAGGCCCACGGACCTTAGTTAATTAGGGATTCAGAGCTTGCCATCCAGAGATGGTTGATAAACAGCTCTAAGCATTATTATCTCCTCCGCCAACTGAGCAGTTGGCCGCCTCCCTGCCAAGCCACCAGCCCCTGGGAGAGGAGCGGTTCCCTCGCAATGCTAACAGAAACTGATCCTCCCGGGCAAGGCTCTGCTGGGCAATGGCAGACAGAGCCAGGCTGTAGAGGGTTTTCTATCTCCATCTCCGGTCCTTCCCCACATCCTCCTTTCTCTCACCTATCAAATGGGGCCAAGAGCAGGTCCTCGGCACACTGTGGGGAATGAGGTCACAAGGTCCAGGAGAATGCCACAAACAGCAGATGAATTCAGCTTCACAAATGCTGGAGGACAATGGCTTCGGGAAGATTCCTCCACGTTTTTCTCTCTCCTTGGGATCTTTGTGTCCAGGTCACTCATAGGGGAAATGACAGTTGTGGGGACCCATGGAGACTCACCGTGGAGGGGTAAACCAGCAGGGCTTAGCATCTTGGCTTTTGAGATAGTCAAAATCCAATCCAGTTTGGATTAAAGCCATTCGGTCGCTACTTAAAACACAGGGGAAACAAACCTGCCATGACTTTACCAGCCTCTTGGTCCATCAGACAACAGGACGGATGAAACTGAGCAGGAGGAAAGTGGGAGATGCTGGTGGGACCTTGGAGATGTGCAAATGCAGGACCGAGGGGAGAAAGACAAGTTTAATAAATCCATTTGATAAACAGTGCTAGGCTTTCAGCTTTCTCCCCTCTCTGAAAACATCTCAAGTCAGATGACAGCCAGCTCCACAGGAAGTCAGCAAACAGGCAGCATCCTTTCATTTTTAAGGGTGTGATGGAGGGTTACAAGGTGTGGCGCCCTGGTCAGTTGCTCTGCCATCACAGACAGTATTGGGAAACAGCCTTTTTTTTCCTGTCCCTGGACAAGACTCTTGAGGGAAGATGGGCCTTGGAAGCCAAGTAACCACCTACAAGAGAGGGCACCCTTCCTGCTTCAGCCTTCTGGGCTGTGGGAGCCAGTGACCTTCCAGGTCTTTCCCTTGTTCTGGTGCCTGTGAACACCCTAGCCCTCTGTATGTCTTTGCAGACCAAATAACCAAATGATAAAAAATGCTCAGAACATGTGTGTAGAAGTACAGAACACAGAATAAACTTTCCACACTTGTTCTACTCACTTGACCCTCCCCCCCCCCCCCCCCGCCGCCAAAGGCTCCATTGAGACAGCAGGGATGGGGACTGGTCATGTCTTCTGGATCAAGAGGGACACTGAAGAGCAGAGACGGTGACTTACACAGAGACAAAACATGTCTAGCTGTGTAGGATGGACCACAGCTTATGCAAGAAAACATGGAAAGGCCCAGGGCTCTTGGCTGAATGACGCTCTATCCTTGATCTCTAACCCAGTTTTCTTTCCTTCTGACTCTTGAGCTGCCTTGAGTTTCATGCAAACGTCTCCCAAGACAATCACTGTTCTCTCTGGACCTGCCCCTCCCTACCTGGTTTCCTCCACATTGCACATGAAAAAGAACTGTCCCCCATCCCCACTGTCACCATAGGAGACAGTCTGGATTCTCATTCACAACTTGCCCAGCAGCATTTGACACCCAGGCCAACGACAGGGCATCCCTGCCAGCTGGCTCCACTCAGGAGGGTCCAGCGGGTGTTTCCAGGCAGATGTTGGCCCTTTGCCAATGTTGGGTCCACCCTGCTTGGGCCCCCACTCATCTGGCCCAGCTGTGCATAAGCTTTAAAACTAATCCAGAAGAATGTCCCTTTTACTTTGATTGGCTGCTGGTGACCTCATAGGAATTCAGGGAAAGTGACTTTGTTATATATCCTGCTAGATATGTCTTTGATTAATAAACATTGGGCAATCAAATTAATTATATCCCTGTAAATACAGATGTGTGGAATAGTGGTGAAATATTTCAGAAGTGGGGTGTCCAGTCATCCAAGTCTAGATTAGATAAATAGCCCCTTGGAGGGTATAGACAAGATGTCAAGATGCAAGGTTTTGCCTAAATCAGTGTCCAAATTGGTTTCCTGACCCAACATTGACCCTTGCTTTTATACTCTACCAGCTGGGGACTTTCCAAGGAAGTGAGATTTTGTTAATAATATATACAATATGGAACTTCCCTACAGTGTACACGTGTGTACGTCTGTATGCATGTGTGTGTCCGTGTCAACAGAAACTAAACTGGATCACTCCGCAGGAAAACCCCCAGCTCTAATATGAACGAAAGTTCTTCATTCTTTTCCTGAGACTCTGTGAGTCAATAGGGAGGCTGAAGCAGCAGAGACTGATGCTCTGACTGGAGGCCAGTCAGGTGTCTGAGGTGTCAACAAGCCTCTATGAGGGTCATGTGGGACAATCTGCTCCCCACTTCTCCCTGGCTTCCACAATGTGCTGGTAATTTTTGCCTTTCTTTGTCTTGTAGAAACATGTCTTCAATCCCAGCTTTCAGATCATGTGGTCTTCTGTGCTCCTGGGTGTTTCCAGATTTATCCTATGTGAAGACTCCAGTCATGTTGGATCAGGACCCACTTGGCTGAATTCAACAGAAGTGAGCACAGTTTCCTTGATCATGTTTCCAAAGACAATTATATCCTCTGCCACTGGGTTTAGACTTCAGTGCTGTACTTTTTTTTGAAAGGACAATTCAACATATCAGACGCCTTTACAGAATATTAGGTAATAATGAAAGTCCTAGGACTGGAGAAATAGCTCATCAGTTAAGAGTGTTTGCTGTTCTTGCAGAGGATTTGAGTTCAGTTCCCAGCATCCATGCCAGGCAGTTCATAGTTGGAACTCCGAGTTCTGTGGGATCTGATGCCCTCTTTCTGCCTTTGTTGTAACCTAAACTCATATGTGTGCAATGCCCCCCCACATACATACACACATGCACACACATACACATGGGCTTAAAAAATAAAAACAAGTCTTTAAAAGAGAAGTTGTTCATTCTTTAGAAAGTAATTATTGTACTGAGATACTTTCTGGAGCTTCCACCTAAACAAGATAATTTCCCCTACAGAATATTTTATTTTATTTTATTTTATTTTATTTTATTTTATTTTATGAGGTTGGCTCAGTTGTTATGCATCGACCAAGATGGTATGAAGAAGTCCCTGAAAGAAATTTGGGAGCTCAGAGTTCTCGAGTTGAAACTGCTTCTCCCATATGTGTTCAAGGTTTGTAGGTAATGAGGACGGTACGTCAAAACTTTATTTAGCCTATTAACTGTAGAATGTGGAGCATGAATCAAGGGCAGGGTCTCCATGCACAGAATTTAACTATTTATAAGATAAAACGATGCGGAAAATGTCAAAGTGAAAGACTGATTGAAAATCTGCCAGACAAATAGTAATACAAGGGAATGTTTTTAAAGTTCTTTAGGAAAAAATAGTTTGATCATATTCACCCTCCTCCCGAAATCCTTCCAGGTCCTGTCCACCTTTACTGCCCATCAACTTTGTGTCTTTTCTTTGACCTCGAAACTCATCAAATCCAACTTGTGCTCCACCTACACACTGGGACGTAGGAACCTTTCCATAGGATCTTGGTTCACCCTTGAAGAGAATGGACTCTCCTTCTCCCAGAAGCTACCAACTGTCAATTGCTCCTCAGCTAAGGAGCATGCTGGGACTTTATCTAGCTTGAGCTCGTGCAGGCATCACGTGTGCTGTCACCACCAATAACGTCTTTCCTTAGATGGTGACTGTTGGAGGAAGGTCATTGGTTAAATAAAGAAACTGCCTTGGCCCTGATAGGACAGAAAATTAGGTAGGTGGAGTAAACAGAACAGAATGCCGGGAGGAAGAGGAAGTGAGGCAGACACCATGCCGCTCCTCTCCAGGGCAGACACGATGAAGCAAGCTGCCAGGTCAGACATGCTGAATCTTTCCCAGTAAGACTGGTGCTACACAGATTACTAAATATGGGCTAAGCAAGATATGAGAGTTAGCCAGGCAGAAGCTAGATATAATGGGCCAGGCAGTATTTATATGAATACAGTTTGTGTGTTGTTATTTCGGGTATAAAGCTAGCCAGTGGCCAGGAGCCGGGCGGCAAGAAGCAGCCCACAGCTCCTTCTACATGGTGACTAACACAGAGACCTACACGCTAGAGAATGCTCAGCCCTCAGTGAGACATATGTACCACTCCTCCTGCCACCAAGGCTCAAGAATCCCTGTGGGAGACAGGGAAGAAAGGTCCTGGGAACCAGAGGTGGTAGACGACCGTGGGGAAGCAGTCTATCCACACCCAGAAGGGCAGCTGCACGTATGGACTCACGCTGGTTGTGACGGTGAACACAGAAGAGGTGTTCTAAAGGCTGGCGCCCTTAACTCAGGGCTAAGTTAGATAAGTATGCAAAAAGTTCAGGGTTTGGTCCTCCGTTCTGAAAACTAAAGCACTACAATATAAACTAATTAAAGTTGTTACTAGGGATATGAATAGTCATCGCCTATAATAAAAACAGTCATCCTGATGCTTAATTATAAAACCACACGTGACTAATAATACGACTTTCAAACATATAATTTTTTCTTTCATAGAGAAAAACTACCTCATCCATTATAGGAGTTTTAATGTTTTAGTAGGAGCTCTTTTGAGACTGATAAAAAAGGAATACATAAAATGTTAGCAAATCAGGTTTGCCATGTATCAGAACATTTCGTGTGAAATTTAGTTCAGACATGAAAAATCTGTTGCATATCATAATATTGTTAAACTATTTTACAATATTAATAAACTAGAGTGAAGATGAAATTCAAACACACCTTTATAAATATAACCTGATAAATTAATAAGAAAAACTAGGAAAATATATAAACATAAAAACACCCCAATGAACCAGCAGTGGGGACACACTCCTTTAATCTCAGCATGGGAGGCAGAGACAGACGGATCTCTGTAAGTTTGAGGTTAGCCTGTGGTGTAGGAGGTCCATCTGTATTTGTATTGCTTTCATTGGTTGAATAAAGAAGCTGCCTTGGCCTACTGTTAGGGAAAAAAATTAGGTAGGTGGAGTAGACAGAACAGAATGCTGGGAGCAAGAAAGCAAAGTCACAGAGCCACCATGGAGCTGCCAGAGTCAGACATGCTGAATCATTCCCAGTAAGCCATGACCTCGTGGTGACATACGGATTATTAAAAGTGGGTTGAATCAAGATGTGAGTGTTAGCCAAGAAGAGGCTAGAAATAACGGGCCAGGAAGTGTTTTAATTAATACAATTTCTTTGTGGTTATTTTGGGGGTTAAGCTAGTTGGGTGGGATGGAACAAGGGGCCCCACTGCCTTATACTACAAGCCTGGTCTACAGAGTGAGTTCCAGGACAGCCAGGGCTACACAGAGAAAACCTGCCTCAATCGCCCCCTCCCCCAAAATAAAGAAAAAGAAAGACACCTGAATGAAATAGTATTAAATGATACACGACAGACTGTGAAAACAAACAAACCTTGAAGCCAATGAAAGGAAATGTCCAAAAAAAAAAAAAAAAAAAACACTTCAAATACTGGGAAATCAAATGCTCTCATCAAGGAAGAAATTGTGAACAAAGCTGGAAAGTAAAAAAATCTGAATGTGAATTAAATCACAAGTGCCCAAGGGTGTGGGATGCAACGTGAGAGATGATCACCACTGAACGCTTTCGGTACAGGAGGTGGTGTCTTAAACAAGCACCTAAGAGAGGAAAAGGAGTAAGCTTGGATGACCGAAGAACCAAATGCCAACATATAAACACAGAGTTCAATGATATAGGACCAGAAAAATAATCGATGAAGCCAAAATTTGGTTCTTTGGGGACTAATAAACTAATGGATCCCCTAATGTGAGAGGAGAAGAAGGAAAGGGGAGGGGTGAAGGAAAGATGGGATATAACTTCCCCATAGGATAAAATTGACATCTTCAGTGATCCTAAAAATAATCAAAGAACAATAATGGAATATTAGAAGCAACCTCTAGCCAGTGAATCAGCAATTTAGGTGAAGAGCATCAAGCCATTTAAAACAGGTAACACATCAGCAAACCAAGAAAACAGGCTAAACGAATCCCCGTTTATCACATAAATCAAATCTTATTTAAACTCTTCCTCCCTTACACACAAAATCTCAGCTCAGATATCCTTAATTTTAAGTAGTAAATATTTAAAGAGGACCTCTAACTAATTCCCATGGGATTCTTTCAGAATATAGAATTCTCAGTCTTTGGGACCTTGTGACCAGAGATGCCACACTTACAGAACATTGAAGAGGGACTTGGGGAGATGATCCATCCAATAATATGTCTGCTGAGCTAACATAAGGACCTAAATCCTAAACTCAGCATCAAGTAAAAGCTGTGTGTGTGTGTGTGTGTGTGTGCGTGTGTGCGTGCATGCACAAGTATGTGTGTGTGATATGCATCTGAGTGTGTGGACGTGTGTGTGTCTTACATGCATCTAAGTGTATGAACGTGTGTGTGTGTGTGATATGCATCTGAGTTTGTGGACATGTGTGTGTGTCTTACATGCATCTAAGTGTATGAACGTGTGTGTGTGTGTGTGTGATATGCATCTGAGTTTGTGGACATGTGTGTGTGTCTTACATGCATCTAAGTGTATGAACGTGTGTGTGATATGCATCTGAATGTGTGGACACATGTGTGTATCTTACATGCATCTAAGTGTATGAACGTGTGTGTGTGTGTGTGTGTGTGTGTGTGGTGTGATATGCATCTGAGTTTGTGGACATGTGCATATTCAGGTCAGCAGAGGAGTTCTAGACTCTCGGCTGCTCTCCGCCTTTTTGCCTCGAAGCAAGGTCTTTCAGTGAACCAAAAGCTCTCTGTTTTGGCAAGGCTGACCAGTCAGCAAACTCTCAGGTCCCACCTGTCTCCACCTCCCAATGCTGGGATTGCAGGCATGAGTAGCCATTCAGATTTTTATGTGGGTGCTTTGGATTTGAACTCGGGTCCTCATGCTTGCAAACCAGCACTTAACCCCTAATCAGTCTTTCAGGCTCCTCAATCCGGTATTCTTAAAGTCTTCAGTAGAGTGAATAAATTTCAGTATAAACCACAGAAGAATTTTCTTAATAGATAAGCTGATTCTAAAATTTGTATGGGAGTATGGAGTATTTGAATTTTTGAAGAATTATCTCCAGGAAGGCCCTGTAGCCAAGCTGCTAATGGTGTGCAGACAGACCAAAGAGTGGGAGACAAGAGAATAGAGAAAATATGCCTTCACCCACGTGGCCAACTGAATTTCAGCCAATTCAGGTAATTTAAAAAGAACAGGTTTTTCAGCAGCAGGGTTTGCACAACTAGATGTCCGGCCGGAAAGCAAGGGACCTCAATCTGTACTTCAAAGGATGATGCCAGTGACGAGCTTGGAATAAGTCACCCACCTGAGTAGGAGAGCAGTGAAGACTGCTCCTGGGCTGGCTCACAACGGAAAAGACATCTGTGACCTTGAGGTGGGGACACATTTCTAAGAAGACTCAGTATAAACACCAGAAGAGAAATGGCGGTGAGGCTCTATGAGAATTGAAACCTTGTTCTCTTGGCAACAGCGTGTTGAAGGAGCAAGGAGATTCGGAGAAGGCAATGGAGGAACAGGTCAGATTGAGAGCTAGTGCTTGGCATATGTGAGGGACTTCACAACCTCAGAGCAAGGGAAAGATCAACCTCAGGAAGAACGCAGCTGCAAAAGCAGGACAGATGTTGGTATTTCATAGGGCGGTGTGCCTATGCTGTGTAAATTTGTGGACTAGTGTGCAAAACAAATCTTTGTCTTTGGAGGGGGAAACCCAAGTTGATAATATAATGTGAAAATAATAGCAGTTCACACTCGGTAGTGTGTGCATTAAAGGGTACCAAAATATCCAGTTCTGAAAAGTCGAAGAAGCCCAAGTGTCAGATGGATGCTAGAATGACCAGATACTCACTATATCATCCCCAACCTCACTCATGGGGAGTTGCACCAGGGAGATGGGACAGACAGCATGTCCACATGACTCCACAGGGTTCAAAACATCTGGAAACAGCAGATCCAGAGAGATGCCTTTGTCCTTATGCTATTTCTTAAAAGCTGATCGTGTCTGCCAGTGAAGGACTAACTTGACCTCCAAGAAGCTATGCCCAAGATCATTCAACACATACTGTATTAAGAACAATTTGGTCTTTGAGCGTCCATACCTAATTTGCTGTGTCTTCATCTCTTACTGTTCTCAGTTGACTCTATATGCAATGGCTGCCGTTGCTCTTTGCGTCTTTAATTTCTTGGTGAAGATTCTGTGCTGGGGAAACTTGTATAACTAAACTTGGATCTTCCTCTCTCTCTTTCTTCAAGACAGGGTCTTACTATACAGTCCTGGCTCTCTTGCAGCTTGCTCTGTAGACTAGGCTGGCCTCGAACTCACAGATATCTGCCTGCCTCTGCTTCCCAAGTGCTGGAACTAAAGGCACGTGCCACTAGATGCCTCTTACTTTTTAATTTGTCTTTTGTCAATTTAATTTTCAGAGCCATTGAGGACCAACTAGGATGGAACTGGGGTTTCTTTTCTCTAAGAACTGGTAGTTGAGTGAGTGCCCTTTGTAACTTTATTCATGATTGGAAAAAAAATATTGAAAATCCAAGTCTTTGTCAATCTGTGACCCAAACAATGGTATGTCTATGAAATGAAATGCTACTCAACAATGATTGTTCTTCAATATAAGCAACAACATTGGTGAATCTCAAAAACATTAGACATTTGGACCCTATATGCTGTAAGAAGTTAAAAACTGTAAGGCCCTGAAGATGGGATTGCTAAGGGTTAGGGGTGGGGAGAATAAAACTGCTAATGAATATCAAGCATCTTCCAAGCAAGATGGAAAAGCACCAAATCACAATTATGGCTATATTCCTCTATCAAAACATGTCTAGCTGCCCTGCTGTATGCTAGGACCAGTGCTCAACAACAGTTTTAAGCTCCTACTTTAAGCTCCTACTCTAAGGCTACCCACCCAGAGCAGTGAGCCTCAAGGTCCCCAGTAAGAGAGCCCGGCACCCTCAGCCTGGGCTCCAGGGGCTCCTGTGTTCTCCTGGATCCTGCACTGCCTGCCCCGTCCTTCCTTCT
>NW_026067968.1:2400360-2450438 GCF_014885135.2 Alexandromys fortis | reverse complement strand
GGGGGGGAGGGGGAGAGGAGAGGGAGGAGGGGGGAAAAGGGAGACGGGGAGGGAAATGGGAGGCGGGGAGGAGGCGGAAATCTTTTTTTTTTTTCAATAAAAAAATTATATTTAAAAAAAACATGTCTAATGACACACTCCAATGACAAGTTTTATTGCATATAAATTTTACTTCTATAAAGCTGATTTAAGAAACTATGAATAAAGTTGAAAGAAAAGTCAATGACTAGGAGAATGGAATCGAAATGGTTTGCCTACCCAGGTTCAGAGGGTGTGTTCTCCCTGTAGAGGAACAAGAACAACAAGAACGAGCAGAACAAGATGAAAGGCTTGTGAGAAGAACCCAGAGAAGAGGGCAGGGGGCTGGGCTACTTGTGTTGCAGAGAAACATAGAGCCAACCTTCCTAACCACGTGACTCCCTAAGTGTGATTGGCAATCCTGGAGACTAAACCCCGGGCTGGGCACACACATACCAGTCCAGGACCTGCACCTTTCTTTACTCCTGAAACAGGACCTCACTGAGTTGCCTGGGCTGTCTTTGAACTCACCTGGTACTCCAGCTGGCCTTGAGTTTGCAATCCTCCTGCAGCAACCTCTAAAGAAGCTAGGATTACAGACTGGATTTTCAGAACGTTCCTTCTACATTGTTTTTTCATTTAAAGTTCAATAAAACTTCCTGCTCTGTTTGGAGCTAAACTTCTGCTGATCCCTCTGGAAACACCAGCGTGTACAGCAAAATCCTCATCCAGGTCCTGGCCCTGATGTAGGGAGAAAAGCAGAGGTGCACACAGGCCCGAGGCCATTCTTCCTGAATACTTTTCACTTCATGATGCTGATGTGGCCCAGATCTCAATGACCTCTACATCATGAAGGTGACTTCGCAGTTTAACTGAACCAACATTTAAGGACTGTTTTTGTTTGTTCAGTTTTTTTTTTTTTTAATGACTCTGTCTTAGGTGAAACCAGAGATGAAGAAAGCCTGTTCCATGCTTACAGCTTCACAGGAGAAAAAGATAGATGGTCAGACTAGTTCAGCTGCAATGTAAAAGGCTTGTGTGAGATGTGAATACAAGGGATTATTGGAAGCACATGGAATTATGGGAAATTCACCTAGTAGGTAAAGTCAGGAATGCTTCCGTGGCTAAGGAGATGCCCAAGTTAAATGTCAGTAGGTGGATAGTTGTTATCCAAGATGTGTTAATAACAGAGGACATTGCAGAGAGCGCAGCATAAACTTCCACGAGACATGGCAGAGAGCATACTGACGCTGACAAGCATAATGGTTAAGGCAAAGACAGAGTGGGAGGTGGGGGTCTTGGGAATTGACCTAGAGCCGGCATTCTAAATGGACGTAACTGTTGAGTCCTTTCCCCAGGAAGAGACTGCTGCTGTAATCATAGTGCTGGCAAGGATGTAAGTGGATCCCTGGGGCTCACTGGCTAATCTGTCAAGTCAGCTTGGTGAGTATAGGTTAGTAATAGACCCTGCCTTAAAGACAAGGGGAATGACATCCAAATAGCAATGCCTGAGGCTGTCTTCTGGCCCCTACATGTTCAAGCACTCGTATGAAAATACACATATGCACGCGTGCATACACACACACACACACACACACACACACACACACAGCAATTACTGCCGCATTTCAAAGCAGGGACACCAACCAGGCAAACAAGTGAGAACTGAAGTAGAGTAGGAAGCATGTGTAGACAGGCCCCAGTAACCACACACCACTCAGGACATAGGGACAACTTTCATAACCCTAGCAAGTCAACTACTGAAGAGGGAAAGCTTATTTTGACCCATTGTTTCAGAGGTTTTAGTCCATGGCCAATTGGTCCTGCTACTCTGGGCCTGTGATGATGTGGTATCTCATGGCAGGTGCTGCAGGTGGTGATGGAGGCCAACTGAAGTCATTGAAACCAAGAGAAAAGAGATGAACATCCCACAGTCCCCTTCAGGACACGACACTGGTGACTAAAAACTACAGGCAGTTCTGTTGCCTAAGGGTCTATTACTTAAGGTGCTACCTACCTCCTTCCTATAACATCCTGGAAAGGTCTAAGCCATCAGCTCATGGGGCTTTGGGGATACTCTAGGTCCAAATCACACTATAAGTCACATATAAACAGAGAAATTGCATAGCTTATATATGCAGGTGTCCATGAAATGACTTGCTTTTCTATTTTAATAACATCTTAACTTTGTCCATAGATGAGCAAATATTTCCTGAAAGTGTAAGTCTAATGGCTGCGTAATTTCCCATGATAAAATTGCTCATGCTTGCCTTCAATTTGCTAACTGAGGAATCAATCGTGTGTGCGCGCGCGTGCGTGCATGTGTGTGTGTGTAAATGCCGTGTGTGTGTGTGTGTGTGTGTGTGTGTGTGAGAGAGAGAGAGAGAGAGAGAGAGAGACTGCAAAGAGCAGCCATACATACGTAACTCTTGCGTCTCAGATTATTTCCTGTTACTAAAAGGTGATTTTGAGGGTCTAAAAAGGGACTCACAGGAGTGAAATCAGAGCTATTAAAAACTGGAGTCCTAGGTGTGAGTGCTGTTTCTTCTCTTTGCCTCAAGGGAAGCGGCGATGAACAGTCTATAAATGTTTGCTTTCGGGGGCCTTCTGCCTCGCTCGTCAACAGGTCCCACACTACCCGCAGAATGCCTGGTGACCATTTCAGACCCTGTGGACAGGTACGCGTTTATCTATAACTGGGGGCATTTGTTCAAGCATCCATAAACACAGTCTGAGTACCAGGCCCCATCGTGAGAAATGTTTACCTTGGCCTGGGATTAAAGAAGCTGTTTGGGACGACCATAGGACACATCCCAAAGAGCTGGGGTTCTTTCCTCTCGAGGAATGCTGGGGATAAGAAGTGGCAAGCTGCACGGATGTTAGTGCTTAATTCTCATAAAGACTAAAATCATCAGTTCTATGGCCATTTCAAAAACCCCTTGTGAAATTTTACAGACACAAGGAGTTTCCGGGTGAGGAACAACTAGGTCCTTTAATGTGTTTGGAAAGGAACAAATGGCTTTGCGTCTCTGTGGCTGCCTGGGGTATATCTGATGGTATTAGACAGGGCATATCACCCCATGGAATAATAATGAGTTTTGCATCGTGGATAGAGCCATTCAGAAAGGGACTCTTCACTCTGAAAGGGCTGTTCAATGCCTATTCTGTCATCATAGGGATCAGAGGGCGGTGATGGTCAAAGAGAGGGTCATCAGAGGAGCATGCTCCGGCTAGACGGAAATTGGCCAGAGCAGGCATCAAATAAAAGTCACTTCAATCACACCTTCCAATGGTGCTTTGCCAGCCACACTGGGGAAAGTGAATGAGGGACCATTAACTTTAGCTTCGAATGTGAACTGATACAGAGACCAAAAACTCAGAGATGCAGGTTATAGAAGGAGAAAGAGCCCAGAGCACCCTGGGGGTAAGAATAAAGGTGGGAAGGGGTTTGCAGAGAACCTCTTTGACCTTGACCCAAGTCCAGTAAAGTAAGGCAAGGAGAAGCATTATCTAGATGAGGGCTGTAGGTAGTTACTCTGGAAAAGTAACGGGGAGGGGAGATGGCCAAGAAGCTCAGATAAGATGCCCTAGTGATTTTGTTTATTAATATTTTATTTTTATGCGTTTAGGGCAGTTTATAATTCCAGACTATAATCCTTAACTGTGGAGAAGTCGAGGTGGCAGTAAGTGAGTTCTGGTCACACCCGCAGTCAAGAACAGAGAGAAATGAATGCATCCACACTCACTTTGCCAGCTTAAGATCAGCTCAGGACCCCTGCCTAGGGAATGGAGCCACCCATGGTGAGCTGGCTCTTCTCATATCAATCCTCTTAACTGAGATCCCTCCCCCGCGTGCACGTGCACACACTCGCCCACAGGCCTACCCAATGCATAGAACTCCTCATCAAAACTATCTTCCCAAGTGATTCTGGCTTGTCAAATTGACAACCAAATAGCTATCACATTCCACCCCCACCCACCAAACACTCAAATGCATTGCTTTAAAGCCTTAACTCTACATTCCTTTCCCCAAAGTCTTCCATTTTCAACAATGTAAAATATTGTATAGAAAACAACAGAGTCAGCATTGAGGCCTATATGTTTCCTATAGTTTTATTAAACATTACCTATGTCCACTTGCAGTAGGGCTACTACATCTCGCAAACTGTGGCCAAACCTGAAAAGTTCTGTAAACTTCTCTTTCTAGAAAGATTGTGGCAGACTTACATGAGACAGTCCTTAACCTGAGATGACCTGGGGCTATATACAGATGTTTCCCTGGCCTCTTTGTGTGGAGGCTTGTGTCTTCTGTGGTGGGAATGCCTGTGTGCGTTTAATTACAGATTGCTACGGCAGATGCTACCTTGGCTGGGGCAGCAGATCCAAAGACGATCCCATGACGACTCAAAATACACACCAGCTGATGACAAGCCAATGTGCTGAAAACAAGTGTGGGGGAGGGGCTTGCCCCTAG
Source organism: Alexandromys fortis (assembly GCF_014885135.2). Classification (NCBI taxonomy): domain Eukaryota; kingdom Metazoa; phylum Chordata; class Mammalia; order Rodentia; family Cricetidae; genus Alexandromys; species Alexandromys fortis. The sequence goes on along the minus strand of NW_026067968.1, from coordinate 2,445,946 downwards.
GTATGACAGCCATATCACTCTCTGTGAGGCTCGGGGAACATCACAGAAGAGGAGACTGAAAAAAATGCAAAAATGTAAGAGAAAAATGAGGAGATGTGTAGCAAAGACATCCTCTGGACATTGCATGCCCACGGCACGCACGTACTCACCTCAGCTGTGGCTATCCACGTAAGACACAGGCAAGATGGTCCCTCAATACTTCATAGGATTGGGGAGGGCACCAAGGCCCCACTCCTCCCTGACGGGTTATTGACAATTACTGGGTTTTGGGGAGGAACCCATCATTTTCCTTAGTGGTTTATCAATGGTAAGTTGTCCTCTCCTCCAGTAGATAGGATCCATCCATGCTTGACAGAACCACTAACTGAACTCAGAGGGACCTACACAGCGAGAAGATATGATATCAGGGGGCTTCAGGAGAGAAGAAGCAGGGTGAGAGAGAAACATGGGGGTGTGTAAAAATTAGTCATTTTATAAGCTTCATTATATAAACGTATGACACTGTCAAGCAATCAAAAAGTAAAACAAATATTCTAAAACACGAAACCATTCTCCCCTAAGGTTTTATGCAAAGGGCTGCCTGGTCTATTTATTAATACATATGCCAGTATATCCTATCAGATCCTAGCAGGCGTTGAGCAATTCAAACACTCTAAAGAAATCATTTAACTCTCTTCCCGTCCATTCCCTAATAGTCCCACTCCTTCCTTCCATCTTAGATCTCTATGTTAAGTTTCAGTGTCTGGTATTTCCTTGCATGTTTTGCACTAAATGATGTATTCTAATTTTAATGCCCATAGACATTTAAAAATAGCAGTATGTGCAGCATCTCAACATCCACCTCTATGTGTATGTACTCCGCTTACGTGCTGCTATGATTCCATACACGCTTATACACAGTGCTCTTGAACGTTGTGAATAGATTCTCTCTGCAATCTATTTTATTTCTCACTAGGGGCCATCGATGTCAAGATTGTCATGGGCTCGTGGTCATTTCTTTCTCTACCTTCATGGAGTAGCTGCAGATCTATTATTGTAAATGTATTTTCTTGTAACTGAGAAATGAAGACACCACACACTGTCTCTCTTTGGGCTTCCCTTTGGGTTCTCAACTTGAAACCCTCCTTCCAATCATTTCCAAGACTTCTGATGCTCTCAACTGAGCCTTTTAAAGGATCTAATAGAGAAAGGTCTCTCTAGTGACCGGTTCCTTTAGTTCTCTGATCTTTCAGCATTTACCCCAATATCTGACTCCAGATTTTTATTATTAAGGCCAATTAGAATCCTTACAACACGGCAGAGTTTCATGTTTGTGTCTAGGATCATTGGAAACTAAATATATCTAGGGGTGTGAGATAAATTTTAAGGATCATCCTCAGGGATGGGTTGTAAAAATGTAAGAGAAGGATGAGGAGACAGCCTGTGTAGCAAGGTTGCATAGCAGCCTCCCCAGAGCAGAATGGAAGGAGCAGGGAGACCAGAGACTCATAGAATACACTTCTCACATCCGGGAAAGCAGAAGCGATATTCATGGTAGACCACAGCTAGGAGGCAGAGGGGAGACTCAGACATATCAGTCTCTGAGAGGAGATTCTCAGACCTGGGGAACTGCCTGTGAGTTGAGCAGAGGGGCTCCAGGCAGCTTTCCTGTGTGGTCATTTGTGGTGGGACTACCATGATAGAGCTGCCTTTGAGCCATTTCCGTTTCTGTAGGTAACATCTCACCCACACACTCCGGCAAGGAAGGAACTCCAATAAACTCTTTGGTTTTTCCATGCTGGACTCTGGTTAATCTTTGTGGTCTGTTGTGGGTTCCCGTCTGGAGTGAATAGATTGTGTGTGTGTGTGTGTGTGTGTGTGTGTGTGTGTGTCGTAGCTGGAGGTGTCAGCACAACAAGCATCCTAGAGCAAAGCTAGCAATACAAGTGTGGCTTTATTTTGTGTGTGTGTATGTGTGTGTGTGTGTGTGTGAGAGAGAGAGAGAGAGAGACTGACTCACCTTGCATTTGATTTGTTTATATGCCTATTCTTATGCCAATACCACACTAATCTGTTATGGTGCATTTATGGGATATGGGAAATTGGGAAAAGTAAACCAAGAACTTCACCCACCATTCCCAACTGCATCGTTAGGGCATTCTGGCACTCTGCTTTTCCTCATGCGTTCTAGACTTGGCTGGGACCCCTTGAGCCCCTTCCATTTCTCCTTACAGTGTCACACTTCTCAGGGCTTCAGTCCTGGTAGGTGGAAAGACACCAGCTGATTTTCATAGTGACTCAATATTCTCTCACATTCCTGAAGTCACTTATCAGTCCGGGTGTTTGGTAGGTTTTTAGCTCTTCAGCTTTCTCTGGGGTCAAGATTGTGTCATCTGTAATTGACAACTTTACTTTGACTTTCTGAGTCTTCCTTCCTTTCTTCCTTCCCTCCTTCCTTCCCTCCTTCCTTTCTCCCTTCTTTCATTTCTCTCCCCTACACTTCTCATTCCTCTTCCTCCCTCCTTTTCCTTCATCTCTTCCCCTTCCCTCTTCTTCCCTCCTGTCCTCCTCCCTCCACTTCCCATCTTCTGTTCCTCCCTCCCTCTTCTCCTTCTCTGTCTCCGGGATGCCTCATTGTACTCTCTGGAGCCTCCAAGAGTGATGAACTAAGACATCTTTCTGTCTCATTTCTATCAGAGACGTGCAGAGTTGTGATTCTTGCTGGCGTAGATAGATTCAGTCATGTTGAAGATATTCCCTTCAATTCCTAGATTATTGGGAGTTTTCATTATATCCACGCTGCAGATTTTGTCAAAGACAATTTTGTATCTATTGAAAGGTCATAAGATTTGTTTTCAATTTTGCATCCTTTTATCTGCTCAATCATAATGATTAATATCTTTTTTAAACCTCTTCTGCATTACTGGGGTTAAGATTCATGTTATCATCATGTGCTATTGATTTTATTCATCTATGGATCCAAATGATGAAAAGGAGTTTTGCATCTGGCTTCAAGAATAAATATTGGTGCACAGCTTCTTTCTCGATGACATCTTCACTGACTTATGGATTACTAACCCTGGGTTCTTAGAATGGTCGTGAGGCTTTCTGTCCCTCTTTCATGTATGTTTGAGTATGTATGATTCCCCGGTGTAGCAGTCTGCCCACGCAGCTTTTCTTTGTGGAAAAGGAATTGTCAAGTTTCACACAGATTGAGCAATTTAAGTTATTTAATTCTCATTGGATAGATTTAAGTCTTCCTTCCTTCCTTTTTTTAATTAATTAATTAATTTATTTATTTATTAAAGATTTCTGCCTCCTTCCCTCCACCACCTCCCATTTCCCCCCCTTCCCCCAATCAAGTCTCCCTCCCTCCTCAGCCCAAAGAGCAATCAGGGTTCCCTGCCCTGTGTGAAGTCCAAGGACCACCCACCTCCATCCAGCTCTAGTAAGGTGAGCATCCAAACTGCCTAGGCTCCCACAAAGCCAGTACGTGCTGTAGGATCAAAAACCCATTGCCATTGTTCTTGAGTTCTCAGTAGTCCTCCTTGTCCGCTATGTTCAGCGAGTCCGGTTTTATCCCATGCTTTTTCAGACCCATGGACACCATAGAGAAAACCAACCTTTCTTTCTTTCTTTCTTTCTTTCTTTCTTTCTTTCTTTCTTTCTTCCTTCCTTTCCTTTCCTTTCCTTTCCTTTCCTTTCCTTTCCTTTCCTTTCCTTTCCTTTCCTTTCCTTTCCTTTCCTTTCCTTTCCTTTCCTTTCCTTTCCTTTCCTTCGTGTGTATGTCAGTCTGTCCAGATGAAGGAAAGACCAGTCTTTGAACATTAAAACACAATGTTGTCATCTATAGCATAGTCAAGAATCCTATACCTGTGTTACAAAAAGTCATAATTTTCATGTTTTAAACACTTACAATTTTGTCTTTGCCACATATTGAGTGTGTCCACAGGCTGGACATGCTTGATTTAATAGTCTGACTTATGTTATTGAATTTTTTCCAAACTAAACTGAATTTTCTATTTCATTAAGTTTTTCTCTATCTTAATATTATTTCCTTTTGGCATTTGATTACTTCCCACTTTCCCTCTGAGGTGGGAGCTCAGATAACTTATTTCAGGTCTTTAAAAATACCGTTAAGGAGTGGAGAGATGACTCAGAGGTTAGAATAAATAATGTTCTTATAGAGGATGAGAGTTTAGTTTTCCATACCTCATTGCTGCCTGTATCTCCAACTCTGATGCATCCCATGTCTCCATCCGATCTCTGTGAGCATCTGAAGCCATGTGCAAAAACTCATCCACCAATGCACCCACATATACATAATCACACAGTTTTTAAATTTAAACTTAAAGATAGTGATTATATTTATATACTATTTTCACCATTCATTTACAACAAATGTTACACTACCTCATGCAAAATATGAGAATGGAGAAACGGTGCACCCCAGTCTATCTGTTTCGGTAGCTAGTGACTTCAGATAACCGCTATACAACCCCAGGCACATTCCCTAGGGGTCTGTTGTGATGTCACCTCACAGATATGAAGTCATTCCATTTCTAGTAACAGACTCTAAAACATGGCTTTTACACAAAAATCAGTGTTACTTAAAAATATGCAAGTTTACTTGTGTAGCTATGGATGTTTTCATTGGTAATATTTTCTCAAAGTACACCTTAAATGAATTTCTACTTGATGAATATTGAATATTCTGAATTTTCTTTATGTAAGAATTATTTAAATAAACATTTTTGCAAGTACTCGGTTTCTCTCAGATATGTGCCCAGAGCAAAGAGGCATGAAAATCTTCTGCACAGTGCTGTATTCTCAAATTTTATTTCATCAACTTCACGTTGCCCCGATAGGGCACAGAATTCGTTCTTCCCCGGAAATCCACACTCAGGAGTCTTCAGATGACTGTGTGTCTAGAAACCTGATGGGTGTGAAATGAGCCCACATCACTGTTTTCATTGGAATAGTTCAGATTGCTAATAGGGCCGAAGATGTTTTTGTTTATCCATTCATCATTATAAATTATCTTTTAAGAGTCTCCCCCTTACTTTTAGGCCATTTTTCTCTTTATTTTGTAAACTTGCATAATTTTATTATATGTTCTAGGTGCTATGTCTGTGTTATGGGTAGCCTTGGGAAACACCTTTTCTAAAATTCACTGTGTGTGTGTGTATGCATATACATATACATACATATACTTTGGGTGGTGTTTTACTTGGATGTGTGTATGAGCATCACACATGCTGATTGTGGTGGGCATAGAGGGTGTCCAGCGCCCTGGAATTGTAGTTACAGATGGTTGTGAGTTACCCAGTGAGATGCCGGGAATCAAACCCAGGTCCTCTGGAAGAGCAGTCAGTGCCCTGAACTCCTAAGCCATTTCTCTCCCCTACCCCTGGAAATACTTATTTTTAATGCACTCAAAATTTCAGTCTAATGCACTCCGACTTTTCAGCCTATTCCTCTAGATCTGGTTTCTTGTTGCGTACGTTTTTTACGGAGTTTCTCAGGCATGAGATTCTCCGCAAGTGCCACACGAGTTTCCCTTACGTGTTCTCTGCAGTGTCTTGGATTTGCTTTTTCAAGCATCCACAACGTGAGGCATTTCATTCCCCAGAATCCCACAAGCCTGGCTTGTGACTTCTTTCCCTGATTGTGCCACATCCCCTGGCCCCCATATTCCTACCCGCCGCCACTCAGTGCACTTCAGGTTTCTCCATCAGCAAAGGTCAGTCTGTGAACTCGACATCAAGGGGTCTATTCTCCGTGGTCTCTGTGGACCACATGGTTTGAATTACCAGAAGTTGTTACATGTCTTAACACCTCCCAGGACAGCCACCCGATTTCAATATCCCCTCCAACGGTCTCAGTTTTTATGGACTCTTTGCCCTTTTATGCTAATTTTATGACAAGATAAATTCCCAGACACACCAAGAGTTAGGTTTACAAGAATTTGGGGTTTTGGAAAAGATGTTTTTGCTATAGTTTCAGAAGAGCCTGTTTTATTCGGGTCATCTTTTAGCTCAATCAATGGCATTTTTGTCACCTGCACAGCAACGTGACACGTCCTTCACCAGATAATAATTACTAAACTTAGTACAATTGTGCTGCGTGCCTAGGCCCTTGGTTAGACTTTCTGCAGACTGATTGATTACTACTGGCAATCAAGAACTATGCTTTCTTGGACATGGTTTTATATTCCGCTGCTTTTATTTATTATCTTAGTAATTCCAGTATATTATTTACAGATTTTTAATGACTGTTATTTAACTTTTTGTTGTTTAACAACACATCCTTTAAAACTATGCTTTTTTCTTTTTAAAAATTATGATATCAAGCATGCTTATCTATAATTAATTATAAACACACGCATGTAAGTTTGCATTCACATATGCATATTTAGCCAATATTCATAAAATCACCTCACCGTGACTTTACTTTAATTCCACTATTTTCCTGGCATATTATGAGAGGGATATTGTTATTGATTATTAAAATTTAATTGCACTGGACTCAGAGAATTATGTTGAATCTTTCAAAGGCATCCTATTACCCTTTTGTAGCCCAATACATTAATACTCTGTATAATTTGGAAGAGTGTATGTTTTGTCATTCCATAGACTTATTTATTTTTTGATATTACACATTATGTACCTATATACTCATTTAAACAGATCGTATTTTCTTTTAATGACTGTGTTGTCATTTTGGGTTATTATTTTCCAATAGAGACCCATAAAATATTCTGCTCCAACTTGGATTTGGTAATTTCTCTTTATAATTGTCACTGTGTTTATTTTATAGGCCACCACAATCAAGTGTGATCATCATAATTCCCTAGTCTTAATTCTTGGTTTTGAATGAGCTTGGAATAAATGAATTCCATTCACCCCCAACTAACATTTTTACAAACTGTCTAAACCACAAACACGATGAGGGCAGGTGCTTAAAGTGTCTTTGGTTCTCTAAGGCATTGTCTGGCACCCAGGACATGTTCCAACATCTCTGTTAGTGGACCAATGAACAGTCCAAGTGAACTAGAGCCAAGCTGCTACCAAAATATCTGGAATTGCCCCTTACCTCCTCCCCGCTGCTGCTTTTGTCTGTTGTGGAAAGACATTTTTCTGTCTCAGACGCGGCAAACTTTACACACAAAGGATCAGAGAATAACCATTTCAGATGCTGGGTCCTGGTTTACCAAATGTTCCTAGGTTCAACTTTCCCATGCATAGGAAAACAGCAGTCATAAGTGAAATACTGCTGCCTCCTTGCTGAACTGTACATGAAAATGTGCTGCTCTATTGCCAATAGGTCCTCTTCAAGAATGGCTTATGGATGTTTCAGTCTGTTTCTAGTTTACAATTTATTTAACTGGTTCTCTATTGTTCTCGAGCGCCTGTGCGCGCATGCACGCACTTGCGCACGCATGCTCACACATGCCATAGTGGATGCATGTGGTCTTAGGACAACCTGTGGTATGATCCTTCCCTTGTTTGAGATGGGTTTCTTGTTGATTTTTCCTTATGTAGTCCGGGATGGGAAAGTATGAGTTTCCAGAGATCATCCTGTCTCCAACACCCATCTAGTCATAGAGATATCCGAGTCACAGACATGAGCTACTGGGCTTGGCTTTCCATGGGTTTTGGAGATTTGAACTCATGTCCTGATGTTTGCACAGCGAAAGGTTTACCTACCAAACCTAGCCTTTTCATTCTCATTACTATAAATAACACCGAAATAAAAATTCTCATTTACAAATGTATTTGCAGGTTGATTTTTTTCCTTTAATTTTGATTTTCCTGGGATATGGTAAATAGTCAAGCAATATTTACTGAATGAATTCCTTAATGGATTCCTATTATGGCAAGCACACTCCTCTGGGTTCTATGCCTGTTGATTGACATGAAGGTCATATCTTTCTGGAGGACATATCCTAGAAAGACAGTATACAGGGGTTGAGTTCCAGCTATGCGACCTTGGTCAAGTTAGTTAAGCTCTCTGGGCCTCAGTTTGGAGTTTTAAAAAGAGGAGAGAATGACTTCCTGGGGTGGGGGTGGGGGTTGAGGTGGGCCACCGTGGGTGGTGGGCCGTGGGGGGGGGGTGGCGTGTGATGGCATTCTGATTGGTTGTGTGCTGAGGAGAGGACAGTGTGGGGGAGGGTAGTTCCCCAGAGACCTTGGGTCCTCACTGAGCACCACAGTCAAGTTTGCATTATTATTCATGCTCCACTTGCCCATAGCATGAAAGTTTTGAGGCCATGGCCTAGGGGCCCTCGGAAAATTTACACAAATTTGCATGCATTTGCATAGGGAGGAATACAGGCAGTATAGTTGTACTGTTAGTTAGATCTCAGCTTTACAAAGTATATACAAAACAAACAAATAGGGCTCAAATTTCTCAGCTTACCTCGCTGGGGAGTCCCCAGGTTTATTAAGTCAGGAGTTGGTATATTGTGGAATAAAAGATGCGACAGTTAATTTGTTCTAGAACTGTGTCTTCCAGGGCCACAGTCACAATCCCACCTTGGCAGTGAGAAGGCAAGGCAGGCCAGCCTGCCACCTCAGAGGGAGCAAAGTGGATAACCTGGAAAGCCTGAGAAGTAGACAGGGCTTATTTACTGCTCATTTCACACACAAATGAGCTTAGGACATTTATTTATTTATTTATTTTGCAAGAAGAAACTAAAAGCGCACAAATGATTAAAGAAAAAAGAAAGATACATTACAATCCAGTCAGAATGGTCAGGTTACAACAAAAGAAGCAGAGATGGGTCCCCGGGGTCCCTTACCTGCCCCAGGATAGGGAAATGAATATTCCAAGTCAACAGGTAGGCATTCAGTATTTTTTTTGTGTGTGTGTGTGTGGAGGACACAAAAGTGGGCTTTGCACAATTTAGGACACACAGGTGACCTGTCACTCTTTAAGTGCGTAAAATAAACCTGTGCTTATCTCTGCAGGAGTTGTGAATGGCAAAAAGAGGGAAAATGGTATCTCAGAGGGCTCTCCAGTTCAGCTATGATAGGAAAGAAAACAACAAAACAACAATGATAATAATAACACCTAAGAAAGGCTCAACCTTGGGGCATAGCTATGTCCAATAGGGTTTGTGATGTTGTGTTAGCTTTACTTAGGTCACCATCTTCAAAACAAGCTCACTTTCAACAAAAAGATAAGTGCCATACAGTAAAGGAGATTGATTTCTGCTGAGGACTGACTGTGTGATGGGCGGCCCACCAACTACTGAGTTGTTGTGAACTCAATTAAGCCTGAATTCAGTTTTGGAGCAGTGCAACTAGAAGAGGAAACCGAGGCCATCGTCCCTAGCCAAGAAGTTGCTGATGCAAGTCATGCAGTCTTCAATGCTAATGTTTTTGAATATTTAGAACACCATGGATACTATTTTAGTATTGTTAAAAGTAGAAGAAAGGATTCACAGATAGATCTGTTAGCTTTTGCTGTGTAACAAATTTATTCCCAAACTTAGTGGCTTAAAAATAATACCCATTTCAGAGACCCTATCTTGAAAAACAAAACAACAAAACCCAAAACAAATAAAACGTAAACACACAAATATAACAAACAAACAAACAAAAAAAACACTACCATTTTATGCAATTCACGACTCCCATCTGGAATGGCTTGCTACTTTTCTTATGGAGCCCCGGAATGCTGACAAGTTGGTGGCTTGCTCAAGGGTGTCTCTGTCCCTTGTTAAATGGTTACAGGCTGTCCGCTGGGGTTGGGAGTGGAGGCATGGGTAGGGATAAGATTTCATGGTAGTCTCCGGGGCTTGGATATGGCCTCTCATTCTAAAGGCCAGCCTCAACTCACTGGTGTAGAAGGGTGCAAACACAAGAGGAGGTAAATGACATCATGCTAGTATTGACTCAAAAAGTAGTAATATGTCGCCTTGATTTGGGACATTCAGCAATCATAACAGAAAATGATAGCACCCATTTTAATATGTCTTGTTTATTTTAAGAGAAATGATCTTCTCTTTTAATGAACATCAACTGTGCTTTCTGACCTAGTTCTAGGTATGGGAAAAGGTGTCCCTTCTCTACTGCCATGATAAACACCATAGACAAAGGTAACATAAGAGAGACAAGAGTTTATTTGAGCTTATGGTCCCAGAGGGATAAGAGTCCATCTTGCAGCCAACAGCAGACATGGCAGCAAGAATAGGAAACTGAGAGCTCATGACTTCAAATGCAAGCAGGATGCACAGAGAAAGAGCACCAAGTGGGTAAGACTATAAGCACTCAAAGCCTGTCACCAGTGACTTCTTCCAGCAAGGCTCTACTTCCTAGAGGTTCCACGATAGTCCCAAACAGCATCACCAATTAAGGACCAAAGATTCAAGGAGTGAGGGTAGGGGTAGGGACCTCATTCAAACCACCACGTGGACTCAGAAAATCTGATAAGTCATCTTGAGTATGAAATTGCTCTTCAGGAGGGAGTAGACAGAGGCATAGGAATGACTTTTTTCTTTAATGAAGATCACCTGGCATATTGTATACAAAACTTGTTTTGGCTCATGGGGTTTCTTGGAAAAGAGTGTCATGTAACACCAGTTGGCTTTGGCTACATTTTGTCCTTTTGCCTCCATCTCCCTAGTTCTGGAATTACAAACATATACTATTATACCCCATGGAGCCTGCTACCAGCAACTGGCATGTAACTCAGAAACCTGGCAGCATCTCATGAGATCTGGACAACCACATGCTAAGAAGCCAAAAGAGCTCTCTTCTGATAGGGGCAATTTCTGGTGCACACCTCATCGAAGCTGGGTGCTTCCCACTGAACAGGGCTTCAGCGGCACTGAGGGCATACCGTGGCACTTTAATAGTTGCTCATAAAAGTGTCTCCTGGCTAAGAGAGCAAAAGGGAAATAACGTATTATGGTTCTAGTTAGGTTGGGGATAGCCAATGAATGATGTTCACACTTAGGTGTGGTAACTTCCAAACACTTCCTGTATAGGACACAGAAAGTGAAAGATTTGAACCCAACACCGAAGAAGCCGTCAATCATGCAGTTCTGGGAGTTCCCAGGGGTTTTAAAAAGCTGGTGTGTGGTGAGCATGCAGTCTTGACATGTGCTGTGTCAATGTCCTGTGAGGTGTGAGAGAAGGGTAGCAAGCCGCAGCCACCCAGGATGCTGATTTTCTTTCTGCCTAGTCCACAAGAGGACAGATTTGATCAGAAAAACTTGGGTTGATTCATCAGTGAACAGGGTGCACTTTTTCTGGTGGCAGAGATGGACTAAAAAGAATCATGTAATTTATTGGGGCCCCAATGTGGGAATGAGAGTTGGTGCATGGCACCTAGGCATAATTTTACATATTTTAAAGACTTGTATTATTTCTACATTTATGAGTAGCCCCAGGAAGAGTCCATGAAAAAAATCAATGTGATCTAATGTATTAAGCAGGAGGTTATGGTAATAGGGCAGTGATTTCATAGTCAGCTTTCCCAAACAGTGTCTGCAGTTTCATCTATCTGTCTGTCTGTCCGTCATTTCTTTCTATCTATCTATCTATCTATCTATCTATCTATCTATCTATCTATCTATCTATCTATCTATCATATATCTCTATCTATCTATCTATCTATCTATCTATCTATCTATCTATCTTTATCTACCTATCATCTATCTTTATCTATCATCTATCTCTATCCATCTATCTATCTATCTATCTATCTATCTATCTATCTATCTATCTATCTATCATCTATCTACCTACCTACCTACCTACCTATCATCATCACCATCTATCTTTTTTTATCAATACATATTTGTCTACATGGTACTTTAATTGTGAAATGGTTAAAAGATTTTTTTAAAAAAGAATAAAAATATTCAGAGACACGGGATACAGAGAGTACTTCAGCAACCCCTATTTTCTTCTAATTTCTTTGCAACACCAACAATAGTTTAGAACTAAGTAGATTGTAAGAAGCAGTTTGAACATGCTGGCATTCTGGAACCAATTCTCTTACTGGCATCTTTTTTCCCCAGCCAGAATGCATGACAGTGGCAAAAAGAACCTATCACCCCAGTAACCCCATGGAAACCACAGGCTTCCAAGCCCACTCATCTTCCAGCCTGTACCCTGCCCTCCAACAGCCCAAATGGCCACAGACATACTGATACACGAAAACATAGAAAATGCATTAATTATTTCCTTAAGCATCAGAAGGGTAGGTGGACACCAACAGAAGACACTTGGGATAAACGTAAGAGGGATCATGTGGTCTTTCATAACTGATCTCTAGGGCAGTACTGTCCAGTCAAAATGCAATGTGAACTACACGCATGATTTAAAACATTCTAGCAGATTTTTTTCGATTAAAAGTACAACTGGAATTAATTTTTAATAACTGTGTTGGATGATTATTCTAGAGGCTTACAAACTGATCTTTCCTACTGGAACTGAGTCCCTGGAGAACAAAGCAAAGGTCCTTAGTCCAGAGTCACATAATTCCCTGTGCTCAGCCAAATGGTTTTAAGATGCTCTCAAGGCGAGGAGGCAGGCCCTCGCAATCCGTCATGCGTGTTGTTGAGTTCTAGTCCACCACCGTTGCAGCACAATGCTATGAGTGCCGGGGTGGACTCCAAGTCCAAGCTAAGAATGATTCTGCCATGATCCTCTGTGTCCACATTTTTTGTGTAGCCATGCCTTTTTTGGGTAAATTACTACAGTAAGCATTACTGGATCTTGTAGCAACAGCATTCTCTTGGCTTGTCAAATGTACCACCTTCTCACCACGTTCCTGATTGACTGCCATCTTAATCTCAACATTCTGGGGTTGTCCCGTGGTCATTTTGATTTTCAGCTAATAATATGGGACATCTTTTGCATCTACATATTTGTCACTTGTTTGCCTTTAGTAGTAGTATGTTCGTTCAGCTATCTGGCTTTTAAAACTGGGCTTGGCTTGGGGCTGGAGAGATGGCTCAGTGGTTAAGAGCTCTGTCCACTTTTCCCAAGGGCCTGAGTTCAGTTCTCAGCACCAGTGTTGGGTGGCTCACACCTGCAGTTCCATGTCTAGAAGCTCTGATACCCTCTTCTGGCCTCCATAGGCACCTGCACTCTCATGTGCATATGTAGATAGGCACATGTACACATATGTGAAATTGAAACTGGGCTGTTTGCTTTCTTATGTTAGGCATTCTTTGGATATGCCAGGCAAATTGTCACCCAAGCTGCTTGGTTGAATATAGTTTCTCCTTATTTATGATTTTCTCCTTTTCTTTTTCTGTAGTTTTGTTTGAACACATCAAAGATTTTTTTTAAAAAATTTATGTACATTGGTGTGAAGGTGTCACATCCCCTGGAACGGGAGATACAGACAGTTGTGAGCTGCCATGTGAGTGCTGGGAATTGAACCTAGGTCCTCTGGAAGAGCAGTCAGTGCCCTTAATCATTGAACCATCAGTCCCCACTACAAAGATTTAGTTATAATAAGGATCACATTTGTTTTTATATTTTTTTATTATTTTAAATAATATAATTTTATATTATATATAATTTATATATTATTTTAATATTTATTTTTATTGTTACAGATTATGCATTTCGTGTTTCTCTTTGTGAACTCTGCTTACCAACAGCCTTCATCCAGATTGTGGGTAATTTAACATTGATGCCGAGGTTTAAGCCTATCCAAAATTCATTATCATATATAAAAAGTTTCTTACACAAATCTATTTATTTTTCTTCTTTTAATTGAATATAAAATTCCTTTACTGAATCAATTTGATTCCGTTTTTAGACATCTCATAATACATTCCTCCATTCTAGAATTCTTTTCTCATAGTATAGTACATCTTTATCACTCTAGTTTTGTTAATACACATACACAAACACACACACACATACACACATTCACACACATATACTCTTACATGGACACTCACACACACTCACATACTGCACACACACACACACACACACACACACAAACACATTTGATACAAAGTCTCTCTATGTAACTCTGGCTGTCATGGAACTTCCTATGTAGACCGGGCTGGCCTTGAACTCATAAAATCCACCTGCCTCTGTCTTTTCTATCCCAGGATTAAAGGTATGTACTAATGAACAGCACGCCAAGGTGGCACATGCCTTTAATCACAGTCACTCATTTAGTTACGTTTTTTATTTTGCCCCAGTTTTGGTATGTACTTGGCTAATCTAAGTCCTTTATATACTCTTATAATTTTTTTAATCAGCTTATCAGTTTCTGTGGAAGAGCCTTAAATTTGTAGTTTTTTTTAATACTCACTTATGGAAATAAATAGATTTTGTGTATAATAAAACAACATTGAATTCCTTTATCAACTCCACATCTGCTTTCAGCCCATAGGTTTGTAATGGTGAGTTTGTGTGTGTGTGTGTATGTATGTGTGTATGTTATACAAACATGAACATGCACACACTTGCACAAGTGGCTGGTGGCTATCTAGACAATTGCATAGTTCATTCCCTGGCATGAACAAAGAATTGAATGTCTGGGAAGAACAGAAGACCAAGCCACAGAAAAAGGGAACTGGCTTTGTATCAGGGATGAGAGATACCTGAAGCTGTTAGTCTGCTAAACAGACTGTGGCTTGGGTATTTCATAGGGCTCTGGGGTCCTTCCCTTCCCCTGTTGATCCTGTTTAGATGCCCATCCCCAGGTCTTCCTGACATTTTGATGGCAGTGTCTAATGGGAACAAGAAGTCAAGAGAGCCCACGGTTGCTTTCCTTTTCTGTCTTTGCCCCTCTGAATCTCATTCAGGCTTTTCTGTGTATACTATGGTATTGTCAGCAAGTGAGAGCATACTTCTGCCCCCTATAAATCGTCTTTTAAATATCTGTTTATTTATTCTATGGTCTAGATATGTGTCCTACTTGCATATCAGGTGCTCTGGAAGCAGAGTCGCATGGTTGTGGGCCACCACGAGGGTGGTAGAAACTGAACCAGGGGCTCTACAGCAGCAAGCACTCCTCAGCACGAGGCAGCACTCCAGTCCCTACACTGCCTTTTATTCCCTATGCTTATCCTATTACACTGGACACCAAATCTAACACGCTGCTAGCAGATGATCAATAGAAGATGTCTTTTCATGACTTCCTGTCACAGAGGGAAAGCTGTATCCTCTCCCACCATGTATGATCTTAGCTTTGTGAGACTTTTTATGAAGCCAAGAATGTTCTTTTCTGTATATGGTTTGCTGAGAACTTTATCCTGAAGTCATTTTGAATTTTGCAAATATTTGCAAAAATTTTGCAAATCTCTGTATGTAAGTAAAGATATTTGTTTAAAAACTTTTAGTCAATTAGTGCAGTGAATTCCACTGATTTTAATAGTAAAGTAACACTGTCATCTTGATTTGCTGAATTTTGTCCTATTTTCACATTCTTGTGTGTGTACTATATCATTTTGTGAATTCTTCTGCATGTGTCTGTGTATATACTTATAAATGCTTGTGTATGCACATACATTCCCATAGGAACCAATTTGTTAGGAGTTTGTTATAGATTTTTAACTCACAGTCTGTGGTTTTATTTTGTTTTGACATCTTTATGTCTGGTAGTAACTGCGACATTAATACGACCTCGTTATGTTAACTTGAGAGCATTTTTTTCTGAGCTCTTAGGAAGCTCATGTGTGATAGGTCATCCCTAATGCAGTCTGAAGAGCCAACCTTCTAGACACTTTTCGGCCATTGTGATAAGACACCATTGCTCAGGCAGCTTAGAAGAGAGTTTATTAGGGCATGCAGTTTCAGATGGTGAGTCCATGGCTGCCATGATGAGGAGCACGGTGGCAGAGGCATGACCCTGAGAGTGCACAGCTGATCTGCAGGCACAAGGCATGGGTAGGTTAGTCGGTTAGTTCCCAGCTAACACATTGGGAACCACAGAGACTTTTGAACCCTTCAAGCCCACCTCAGTTGCACCCTTCCTCTAACAAGGCCATACCTCCTAATCTTTTCCAAAGGGTTCCACCAACTGGGAACCCAGACCTTTGAGTCCATGGGGCCATTCTCATTCAAACCAGCACAAAGAAGGTTCTATTGCAACTTTAAATTTCTTGATTAGATAAAGAGATTTGTCTGCACATCTCTGTCGCTGTTGCCCTTTTATTGTAGTAAAATGTCTGGGGGTCTGTGGCAAGGTCTTTCCTTTTCCTAACATTGGCGCCTGTGTAGAGATTTCCCATGCTTTGGTAGCTTTCTTGTTTCACTGATCCCTTTATGTCTCCTCCTCCTCCTCCTCGTTTCCTTGCTGCTTCTCTCCTTATGCACTTTTTTAATATAAGGCTTAGAGCACTGGCTTGGACTATTCCTTCTTTTAAATCTGGACATTTAATGTTCAACATTTCCTTCCAGAACTTTCTTTTAGCTACAACCTCTAACTTTTGATGCATATTATTGATACTTTCATTTATCTTAAAATAAAAAAAAACTTTTTGGACCAATGCTATGCTTGCCTTTTAGTCCCATGTTTTACTTAGAGCCATTCTGCTCAATTTTAAATCATTTTGGCGATCAACGCTTTAAATTTTTAATTATAGAGTAATTATAAAACTATGAAGACCTATTTTACACTCCGTAATCTGCTTTCTATTAGTATTTCACAGTACTGGGGAGAGTGTGTGCTCTGTTGCGGAGTGAAATTTTGACGGTTTTCCATGACGTCAACAAACTGTAGAATTTCCACGCCTGCTACCTTTTTATCAGCTTCTCTCTCGTTTGTTTATTATTGATGTATACTTGCTAAATATTTCAGTACCATCACAGATTGGCTTGTTCTACTTTCAATTCTATGAGATTTTAGATTTTAGAAGGTGAACATATAATAGGAAATAAATCGAAAGCTCAGTAAGTACCTGCCATTGAGTTAGACGTTATGGATACTGTGAGATGTGAGGCAGAGTGTCTGTCCCCGTGGGGTTAACTAATGTTCTGACACAACCATGTGATGTCAGGAGACCTAACCTGACCTGCAAAGGCGAATATAAAATAGTCCTCTGCTATAATATAATTTTCATACAAAAATAACTAAAGTCAAATGTATTGATTTTTTTTTTCATTTTTTCCCCCCCGTGGATTAATGGCTGAAAGTGTCACTGAGGTGTGACGCTCTGGAGTCTCTGTGTCTCAGGAGTCCTGACGTGGCTTTACTTGGTCCTTGACAAGAACACAATCCAGGTGTGAGGGGCTGGATTCTCACCCGGGGCAGTGCCTGCTTCCATTCTCACCCAGGGTGTAGGCAAATTCGTTCTGAAGCTGGTGCAGGATTACAAGAGCACTCATCCCACAGCCTGCATGGAGAGCAAGACCATAGCATATGTGGGCTCCACACGGCAAGGCCTTAGAGGTGATGCTGTGTGGCCGCCTTGACTATGGCACACAATGTACTCATGAGAGTGATCTGCTGGTACCCTTCCATCATCCTCTGGTTCCACACAAGGCAAAGACCCTGTCCACCACCAACAATGGGAGGGAATGATACAGAGCATGTCACAGAAAATGGAAGTCATGGGGACCCAGTTAATACTTGTTCAACACACTCCATAGCCATAACTCTGTTGAATGGGAGCCTGACAGCTGAGCTTCCAGTGGCTAGGATTTACACATATTTCAAAGATGTCGTGCCTGTTGTCCTTTAATGTATTTTAATTTCAAATGCAATCGTAATCTACCCTCCCACTGATTGGAAGTGCACATCCCAACTTTGCAGAGATCTCATGCATCCCAATGTTTGCTCTTGAACTTTATCCCTCCTCGTGATGTCTTTACACATCAGTGGTCCTCTCGGTGCCACATCATCGACAGGCATCTTCTGATCTCGGAGCACGATCACAGCTTGTCACTTGTCTTTTCACACTGTCACTTCTTCAACCTATTGTTCCTCAGACCGAACCCCATAGAATCAGGGATGGTGAAGGCGGCCACTTCTCTTACGCAAGTTTCCCCAGCCTAGAAATGGAGGGCTTGCATTCCAAGAAGGAGGCATTGCATGAACGAGGCTGAGAGTGAACTTGGTTAATCCTTCACCTTTCCGCCTTCACAGAGATCCCAGGAGTGAGCAAGAGTGGGCTATCTAAATCCCGATTATTAGCTCACAGGCAGTAGACATTGAGGGTGTGGTAATTGTTGTCATTTTTACAATATTGTGATATTAATCTTAGGGAATATTGAAGCTCCAAATAGCCCGTGACATAAAGAGACCTTTATGGCTCCGAAGGAGCTATTAGACTTTATTATCTCACGAATCTTCAGATTTAAAGAGTCCTCAAAGAGACCTTGACATAATTAAGCCTAATGAGTCCAAAGGAGTTACAATGGTCTATTGTGTCAATAATTTAGACACGACAGGTCTTTGTTGGAAGCAGCCTGTGGTATCTAGCAAAACCTTGGGTTGTAAGGGTGATTCTGGCAGCTGAGTTAGTGAGCTGTGAATGTCCTGGGTGACCAAAGGGCCTTTTACACACCAAGCACAGTTTAAAACTTTCAAACAAAGCTGGTTTGCTATATGGACCCTGCTTTTTCATGGCATCTTAGGTACCAGACTAGTTTGTTCATTCAGGCAACGACTAACACAGGTCTCTGCTGCTCAGGTATGTACTGTGTCTGGTGTTGGGGCACTCTGGTGAAATAAGACCCAGCCCCTGCCCTCAAGGAGTTCAAATCCTGAATGTCACAGGTAGCTCACAGACTCGAACACCTGTTGAAAGGTAGCGGCCCGAAGTACGGCTGCGAGATTGGATGATGAAGTTTTATTGTGAATACGCACACTCTCTTGGGTGCCATCTACGGTTGCTCTTGGGTTATAGTGGCAGAACGGAGTAGCTGTGACAGGACCATATGATCCACACAGTAATGCAGACTCTGCCAGTTTCTGATCTACAATTTCCAAGGTCTTGGAGCCGGCTCAAAATATTCATGAATTGCCATTTCTAGATCCTATAACTCTGATGTCATTGAGAACACACCATGTCAGATTTTTTTTATCATTTTACATTTATGTTATCTTAATACAAATGGAATGTCCCAGCCAATTCTCATAATCTACTCTCAGTGCAGCGTTCACATCAAGTCTTAGTATACAGGCTTTGGTTGTAATTCCTGGAGTATTAAAGATGTTTGGTTAACGTTTGAGACACGGACCCTATATCTTCACACAAGGAAGAAGAATGTTGTGAGTTCAAAGATAAGTCCTCAAAATGGGCCACTCTGCTCACCTGGAGAACTGAATGCCTTCCATCCCCATAGGTGGGTACTAGGCGGTGACTCACCTTTATAAAATAGAATATCTCATATGGGAGGGGATGTTGCAAAAAGTGAAACACGATGGCATCGAGAAGCAACACTGCACCCTGGGATGGAAGAAGGACCTGGGTAGGGAAACGTATGATCTTCATGGAGGGTGGAGTTTAGTGGGCAGTGACGTGCCTGTGTGTGCTTCTTAGCTGTGGCACACACTCTCTGACAATAGGCCCTGGCTGATCTTGGCTGGAGGAGGAACTGGGTGAAGGCTCTAACTCTGAGAGCTGTCTTTTGGAAGTCTCTGTAACTCTGTCTACATATACACCTCCACATGGACAAGGGATGCATTCTGCAGTGAGAGCTTGGCAGAGATTCCAAAAGAAGGACCGATTCATGGATGCTGGGACAAATATGGGCAGGGAGAGGAGGTAGCTGTGACTAACAGCACAGGCTAAAGTGGGTAGAGGAAATGTCGGGAGCACCTGGCATCCTTGTGAACAAAACATGCCGTAGCATCTCCAAGCAGGTACCTGGCAGTGAGGGCAGAGAGCTGAAGAAGCATGGCAGGACCTTGAGAGGGAGAGTGGCCCACGAGGAGTCCAGGTGGTTAGATTACAGGCAATAACATGGCGCAATAACCTGAGCAGAGATGTATATGCAAGGATTTTACAGGGTGAATCTCTCAGCCCAACTCAATCTAATGCATGGAGCCCAAGCCAAGCAAGAGCCACCCCTTCTGATGACCTTTGCACTAGAAGACTTCTGTTTGCTTTTCTGAGGTCTTATCATATAGCTCACTTAAAATATGGGTTCTCTTCTTTTCTCCACACTGTGACTACAATCTCCACCTTTTTCGTGTCAGATCTGCCTGCAAGACCAAGTACCTATCGCATGACCAATCCTTTTGTTGAAGGAACGAATTAGTGAACAAATGGGCGGATCATTTTGTGGCCAACCCCGAATCAATGCTGACCCAACTGTGGGGAGCTAAGAACCTGCCTGGCATCTCTGTGGGTCAGATGTATTAACTGAAATAAACAATGTAAGGTCCGAGTTCACCTTGCGGAGACTTACGACAATCCCCCTGAGTTTAGAATGAGCTAAAGGAGAGGAAGGAAATGACTTGGGTGTTTAGGGTAAATATGGAAGAGATCAGGCTCCAGTGCAGCCGAGCATATCACCCATGCAGCAGCATCTCTGTTCTGCAGAGCCCTGCAGCCTGCAATCATCGGCTGGAACATTAAAATGTCACTTCCCCGCACGGTCTCTAAGATCTCACCAGCCCACAGGTCTGTGATGCGCTTGGAACAGGGCTGGCGCCGTCCAACTTTCAGCTCTTTGAAAAGTTTACTTAAGAAATGAGACATTACTTTTCACTTCCTAAAGAAGGTGTTATCTTTCAGGATTCAAAGAGGCCAGGAAAAAAATGTCCTCATTTTCCTTGGCAGACAGCGTGCTGTGTTCTCCAGGTTGCTGATCGGCAAATCGAAACAGAATTTTTTTCTTTTTCTTTTCTTTGTGGCTTTTTGGTCTTTCTCCCAACGAAGCCCTCGGTGAGACTTTGCAAGATGAAAGGGACAGTGGTGGAACTCGCTGTCACAGAGCCATCAAGAGTTTAACATTTTGATTGCTCACTCTGCTGTGTCAGGAGCAAGTGTGCTTAGAAAAACCTGTGAAATTTGGAGCTTATACATCTGAAAGGTGCGTCTGATTTTCCGGCGACACAGAAAGAGACCTGGGATGTTAGTCCTCTGGCATTCTTGAATGTCAATCCGGGGGCTATTTGCTGACCTTCCAGGGTACACATGCTACCGTGTTGGTACTGGAAAAAGAGGATGTGAGACTTATTTTCTCTTTCTTCTTTTGAATGCGCCAGTATTTCTCCCATCTGCCCTGTATCAGAAACACAAATTAATGTGCCCTTGTCAGGAATCTGTCGACAAAGGGTGGGTGTTGAAAATGACTGACCTTAGAGGCCCTGGAAATGGATCACGCTATACCTGAGGATTTCCAGGGACAAAGAAGAAAATCCGAGCAGAGGCAGTATGTTCCAGTGAGGGGAGCCTACAGAGGCTGTGGTGAACCTCCCCATTCAGAGATCTCACCTCCTCTGGGAGAGGCCACCTAGATTCTCCACAGCTTTACCCAAACAGAGAATCCTGCAACAGGCTGGCCATCGGTCAGTCGTCGTTAGAGGGTTCCGACTGGTGCTGATACCCCCAAGTTCTCTAAGGACCAACTCTCCGGGTCTGCTCACCTGCCACTGACTTTGTGATGCTGAGGAAGCCATTAGAACTCAGGGAAAACGCAGTTTACCCTCATCTGTAAACCATGAGTTGTTAACTCTCATGAGTTGATCGGCAGCTTTCAAAGAGAAAAAGTGCTCTTCCTGGGGCCCACAACATGATGAGTAGGCTGTACCTCCTCCTACCACTGCCCCACTCCTCCAGCATTTGGGGGATAGAGACGGAGGTCACTCTGTCCCTGTGGCTCCCTAGAGAGCCAGAGCTGTCAAGGGAAAAGCTTTTTTTGACAGCTTGAATCTAGTTTGCAAGAAAATTCACAATCGAGTAGGTAAATTTTTGCAACACACACTCTCTCACACGCACACACATACACACACACACACACACACACATGCACTGCAAATAGTAGCTTCCATTTTTTTTAAGGGACTTGGGAGTGCAGGTTTTTCTTGTCTCAGTGGCTTGCTGTTTGGACAGTGTCTATTCTGCACACCAGTTTGGTGTCTAGTCTGAACATAACTTTATCCCCCCCCACCCCTCATTTTAGCACACCCTCTCTTTGTGCAGGAGCCATTAAGGCCACCCATTCTTAAATTAGCTCCGGAAAAAAAAAAAGAAGTGCATTTTATAGTCCAGCCAGCAGTAATTGGACACTGTGACTGTGAGTGGCCCTTGCGGTGTTTGGACGTGGGCCAAATGTACCTTCTGTCTGTCTCTGACACCGGCAGACAATAGCAGTATTATTTACGGTGCTGGCTCCATGCGATTCGGAAGGCCAGCTGTGAGAACAAAAGACTCGCTCACACTTGGCCCAGCCCTACTCTCAACCTGAGGCTTCATCCATGTTTTGTAAATAATTCAGCCCGCCATCCCAAAGGATGGGTCCTCTTTGATTTTGCGCTGACCATGGCTGGAAAGTAAAGACAGGTCTCTTCTCCGGCTCCTTGGAGGTAATGGGGTGTGAGGAGGAATGGCCAACGCCGCTTCCTTCACTCCTGTGTCTTGGGCTGTACAATCACTCTCGTACATCAGCTATGGACCAGCAAACGGGAGGGTAGCCAGAGCAGAGCCTGGGAAAACATGGGCAAGGCTTGTCCCTGTGGGAAGTCCTCTTTCCCAGGATGCCATTCTGAGTTTTGTCTACAGAACAAGCAGCTTCCCAGGCAACCATCACAGGTTACCCCGCTTGTTCCTGGCTGTATAACCCTTACCATGACATGCAACCATCACAGGTTACCCCGCTTGTTCCTGGCTGTATAACCCTTACCATGACATGGACTGAGCATCTAAAATCCAGAAAATCAGATCCCACTGGCTGCAACTGCCCAGTTGCTGACCTACTAACGTGCATCAAGCCAGAAACAGTTCACACGCCATCCATGTTTGATGAGAGGATCCCATGCTCCCTGGCCCAACCTGGATCTGTGAAGCCATGGCTCCAACTCACCAACAGAGGCGCCTTCCTACTATCTAGCCATTGTCCTTGGCAATTTGGGGCCCCTTGTCACCTTTCCCCACATTGCACCATGCTGTCTCACCTGTTGCTAGGACTGCCAGCTCCTGGCCCTCTGCCCAGACAGTGGAGCTGGCCTCTCCTATGTCTGTGAATCTAATGTCTGCTGTTACTCTTCCCAAATGGACAGAGGGGCTTCCCTAGGCAGGCTCAGCCTGGGTGTCTCCCTGCACAGCACCTGTCTCCAGCTGCTTGGCCAACACCCGGCTAATGGAACAGGAATCTGGGGTCCTGCCCAGGGATGAGCATCCTGTTGCATCCGAGAGCTCCTAGAAATTCTACCAGGCGCTTTTCCCTGAGCAGGCACACTGGGGATTTAGAATGGTTCACAGACAAATAGTTTGCATTTATCTATCTCTTTTTTCATCATTTTTTTTCCAGGCAAGTCTACCACTCACATACCAAGTTCAAGAAGCTTTTGTAGATATTCATAGGAGAAAAGGTGAAGTCAAGCCCTTGGGTTTCAGTTCTGTAGCCCATGGGTATTCAGTGTACCTGAGCCAGGGGCTGAGGGAATCAGCCTTTGGGGCTAGAAACATGCTGAGTCAGCACCATGCTTGCCTTATAAGCATGAGGCCACACGTTCATCTCTAGAACACATGAAGAAAAGAATCCAAGGTTTAGGAATTTGTGTGTGAAGACAGGTCGATCCCTGGGACTGCCGGTCAACCAGCTTAGGCCTACTTGATAAAGTCCAGAGCATCAAGAGACTCTGTCCCCAACCAAAAAGTGACCAGTGCCATAGGAATGGTACCTGAGGTTATCCGACACCTCTGTGCACACACACACAGACATAAGAACACCATTCACTTTGGTATTAAGGGGTCTGATACCAGCAACACTCATCCTTCGGGCTTCACTCCTGTGATCAGTGATCTCCAAGGAGATTGCTGCATCCATCAAGCTGTGTTGTCTAGGATGACAGGGCCTTGCTTGTTCTCACCTACCATTGCGCATGGAAGGCCTGACACAGACTTCTCTGTAAGTCAGGCGTTGATGAGGATGTGGGCAGGTGGACAGAGGGATGGATGAGAATGTATGTGTGAGAAAAGGGAAGAATGGTGTCCTACTCCATCTGTGCTTGATGCCACCAAGTGTATTCGTGCCTGTGATTGACACTGGAACCCTGTATGTTTCTGTCCCTCTGCTAACTCATACTTTTTCTTACACACTCCAAGCCTCTTGGGAATTGAGAGATGACCCAGTCCCGTTGTAGAAGGGGTCTCCCATCCCTTAAGCTCACCTGTCACCTCTGTGCCATCCTGGAATGAAACCAAGATCCTCTTTATCTCACTGAGGGACAGGTCTGTCCCCTACTTCCTTCAGGGTATCTCCTATGAGCCTAGTGTATATATATCGGCCAGGGCTATGGGCTTTTTTCATGACCCTGCCTTTACCCATCATCTCCCACACCGAATTCTTGTCCCTGGGACTTACTGTGTGGGCAACAAATTCGGTCTCATCCTCAACCCTTTCCAAATTCTTGGGACCAGAACAGGCAGTAGGAGCCCTATTTGCTTTAGTCTTAGACAGAGAACCCTGGGTCTCGTTCAAGGCTTCTGACCCATTGCAAGAGGCAGGGACGTGAAACCTCCTTACATTCTGCCCGCACCAAGCCACTCTCTTTATTCATCATAACATGGGCCTTATTTTCTTCTTCAGAGTTTGGCCTGGAAGAATTTTGACATTTCGAGTGGTGGCGATGACGGCCATTGGAATGCCACCACACCTACCCAGAGATAAAGCCAATTTCCTCCTAGTTCAGCTCTCGCAAATAGCAAAGTTAATTAATCCCCTGTAAATAAACATTTGCAAGCTGCAGCTCTATAGAGCAGTGTCCAGGAAATGCTTCCAAATGTGCTCTGAGATTT
Organism: Alexandromys fortis; assembly: GCF_014885135.2. Taxonomy (NCBI): domain Eukaryota; kingdom Metazoa; phylum Chordata; class Mammalia; order Rodentia; family Cricetidae; genus Alexandromys; species Alexandromys fortis. The sequence continues at coordinate 2,421,060 of NW_026067968.1, read as the reverse complement.
GAGGAGAAGGGAATCAGCGCCGGTCACGTGACCAGGAATAAGTGAGTTTGGGTCTATTAATGATGACTAGGGGTTGGGAGGTTGGGGAGGGGGTACGGCAAGTTGATGCTTGGATGAGGGGCATCCAGTCAGATGGAGGCAACGAGCTCCAGCAGTCTATGGTGCAGCGGAAAGATGAGAGTCACGGCAACCTATTCTGTGTTCTGTGAGTGGCTGGCAGAGAGGAGACTGAGGGCGAGATATAGATTATGTCCACCTGATTTCTCCATACCTTATACACGGATTAAAGTGACACTCTGCCTCCCCAGACAGAAAACCAATACTACACGCTAATTAAAACTGCTTAAGAAGCTTAAAAAGACAGAAATGTTAGCTATTCTGATTTGATCAGTATGTACTCTAGGCCTAAATAAAATGGCCATACTGCGTTCCATAGATCTCTATAAACAAAATTCAAAATTTTGTGTATGTGCATGTGTGTGCACATGTGTAGTGTGTGTATGTGTGTTGGCGTATGGGTATGTGAGCAGGTTCACAGGGGTGTGAAGGGCAGAGAGGTCTATGCTAGCTGTATGAGTCTTTCACTCTCCGCTGCATTATCTGAGGCGGGATCTCTGGAGCTCACCGATTGGCTGGACTGGTTGGCCCTTGTGTCACAAGGATCCTCCCGTTGCTGCTTCCCCTGCACTGGGATCAGGTGTGCACCACCACACCCAGATTTTCACATGAGTTCTGGGGATCTGAACTCAGATTCTCACGCGTTCACATTAAGCACTTTACCCACTGGGCCAGTCCTTCAGTCGTTAAAATTACATACACACATACATAATCACATATATAATATGTATGTATACACATACATACAAAATGTCTTTATGCATTGAATGCTTTCTCGTAAAGCTCTCCTATAGATCTGGAGGTCTCCATATCTACCGAGACTGGCAAACCAGCAAACACTCTTGCAGCACGTATTTCCAAATAAAAAAGTACCTTTAAGTCACCACTATAGACATTCTGTTAGATCCAGAAAGAATGCACCTTGTGGCCAGCTGTCTGCAAGTAGCCCCTACAGGGTGCCTCCCTGTTCCCTCTTCCCCTCTTCCTCCTGTCCCTAGCAGTATGACTGGGTCATTGCAGGATGCTAACTTTCAGGGACCCTCTAGCCTAGCACACACCCCTCTGCTCAGTAATAGCATTAGGTAGGAGGCCTGAGCTAGCCATTTTCAGCTCTTTCTCTGTCTTGGTGGACTATCATGGACCACTGACTCACATCCTCCTTCCTCTAGAATGAGCTTGTGTGTGCCCAGCTAACGAAATAATTACTTCAGGGCAAAATCAGCATTAAGTTACAAACCTGGTTCCTGCGGCCTCTGTCAGGCTGGCATTCTTTTGTCAAGTCCAGATTTAAAAAAAAAAAAAATACAGCAGCTCTGGCAGATTCCAATGACAGTTTCCGCCAACCTGGAGCCATGCACAGGGGCTGGCACTGTTGGAATGAAAATGTCCAGTGGGACATGTGGCTTCAGACACGACGGGGACTTTCAGAGGCTGGCCAGAGCTTAACTGCACTCTGCCCTGCAGTCCTCACGGCTCTTCAGTGACAAACACAGCTTCCTCCCACAGACCCTCAGAGTGACTCCGTTAATGGCATGAAAGTGGAGTTGTGCCAAGGGGACTGCTTTCATTCCGGCGGGTGCCAGAGACAGGAGGGGACTTTGCACATGACGTGTGTTTCATTGGCCAGATGACTTTCTACTCTTTGAAACTGCTTAGGTGTCCCCCTCCCCTAGGGAGCACCTTGATACCTGTGATAGACACTCAATTGTTCAAGGCTGCAGGATCTGGGGGCGCCTTCGTTTCCAGGTGTTGTCCAACCCACACACAGTAGCAAAAGCAGTTTGCTGATGTTAGCACCATGAAGCGAGCCAGGAGATGGGATCTAACAAGGGAGAGGTAGTTCTCAGCTTCCTGAGGTCCAGCTCCTGGCCAGATGTAGACTCTCATGTATGTTTTACTTTAGTATCAGCAAGTTTGGGTTCTGGTTGTCTTAGCTTACTTTCTGACCCAAATACTCACACTAATCCCGTGGCATGGAGAAGTTTGATCTTCTCATCGTATACGCGAGGTATTTAATTAACGACTTAGTTATGTTCAGTAATACATTCGTGTAGCATGTAGACAGCATGTCTAGCATGTGCTTCAAGCAGCTGTATGGCACGAGCCCTCACGCTGGTTTATTTTTCCACCGATTCTATAACGTGCCCAGTCCTCGTATCTGACCTTTTTCCTGTGTCTGTCAGTGCTTGCCTCATGCTCACACCCAGGCTTCATCCTGGGGGCTCAGCCAGAGCAAGGCTGGGAGCAAACACTGATGTCTTTTCTTTTTCTTGTTATCGGTCAAAGGTCCCTTTGTGTGCCTTGTGTCTGTGTGTCCCTGTCTGCCTGTGTGGGGGCGTGCATGCACACTGCCCGTGCTTGCAGAGCCCAGAGGACAGCCTCGGGGCTGTTCTTCAGGTGTCACCTACCTGTTTTATTTCAGTTTGTTTGGAGACAAGGGCTATTATTGGCCTGGGGCTTGCTGATTTGGCTAAGTCGGATAGCCAGTAACTCCAAACTTCAGAGGTTTCCCTTAGCGCTGGATCACAAGGTTAAGCCACATGCCTGTCTATCTGGGGGTTCTGGGGATCGATCCGGTCCACATGCCTATGCAGCAAGCTCTGTACTGACCAGACCATCCCCAAACCTCTTCTATGCCTCCGCTCCTAACTGAAGCCCCACTGTGGAAAGCCCTGCGGTGATGAACCGCTCCCTGGTCCTATCGTGCACTGGCCCCAATACAACATCGTGGAGCCCACTTCCTCTCTGAGCCACTTAATTATCTTTTATATATACAACACTCCTCACTGAATAAAATATTCAGGCACCTCATTTGACAGGGGAAGCAAACAGCAATATGTAACATTTCATTTGTTTTTTCATTAAATCGGGCATGACCGTTGTTGGCGCCGGGAGATTGCGACCGCAGGTCTGCCACTCTGCCGCAGCCCATCTATCCACAGTCAGCCCGCGCTCCAAGGAAGTGTCTCATTTTCTCTCTATTTATGTTCGTCAAATAAATTCATCTTTTATTTCATTGAGCTGAATGTTTCCATCTGTGGGACTGCTTCTGGGACCCACCGGTCTTATTTATTTATTTTTATTTTATTATTGACTTTTCCCTTTTCCCTTGCTCTTGGCTTCTCATTGAAATGTATTTTCGATTTCAGACAGGCAAGCAGAGGAGTAATTAAAATATCCTGGACCTCTGATATTGGGAAATAGAGAAATATTATGTGTACACTCCTAACCAGGTACATATAACCAAATGAGGAGTCGGGTCTGAGTCAGGCCTCCAGGCTGCTCATCCTTGCCCCCCCCCCCCACTTGGGAATCAGAGGTCATCAGGAAGGAGTTTGTGAGTCCCAGTCTGGGAGTGTATCTAGAAGCAGTTGTGTTCTGACTGTCTCCAGTTATGTAGGTAGAATAAACCATGCTAAAAATGATGCTTTTGGCACGTAGCTGCCAGTTTCATGCGTCTATTTATTAATTAGCATTTTGGTGTATAAATGCCCTGATTCATTAAGAATGTGTTACACACTCACTCTGACCTGACCGTGAAGAGATGACAGGCAGTCTCTTGTCAGTTCTTCAATCAGACTGAGAGGCGGCACGTGAAAGGGGTGGTTTTGCTATTGTTGTTGTAGACGGGGGAGTTTCCACATAATGACATGTGCAAAAAGGTACAAGTCTGAAGTGTAAATTCCCACAATGACATACGTCCTGACACACCCATGCCACTCACGCTGTGTCCAAGCTCTGAAAGCATCTTTGTACTGGAAACCTTTCACAGTCAAATACTGCAGCATCCTCTGCTCCATCGGCTGCTGCTTGGATTCCTCTCCCCATTGGTCACCTTTTCTGGGTGGCAAATTTTGAATGAATGGAGCGGCTGATACTCATCCGCTGCTTCGTGCCAGGATTTCCTCACTCTGTACAATCATTTGAAGATTGATTAGCCCATGTGCCAATACTTTATTTGTTCATTGCTGAATCTCAGTTTGTTCCTCAAGGGTCGATGGATTTGTCTAGAGTCTTTTGACAGGTATTTCCCACACTGGGCAACAGTGAACAAATAGAAGCCCAGGTTATGCTGTAAACTTCTGCTGGGTAAATGCCTTAGACTAGCGCTGCTAGGTTATTGGGTAGTGCCCAACTGAATGCTGTGTCTGCCCAACATCAGTGGAGTAACACCCTAATCCTGACCATGATGGCATCTGGATGTGAAGGTCACCAGGTTAAGAGTGCCGAGACCTCAAGGGTAGGATTAGTGAGCTGTCACAGTTAGCTTCAGCTGTCAATTTGTCACAGTCCAGAGGCATCTGAGGGAGTTTCAGCTCAGGGAACCGCTTCTATCAGATTGGCTGGTGGCCATGGCGGTGGGGCAATTTCTTGATTGTTGATTGATATGGGAGGGCCTGGCCTTTGTAGGCAGTGCCACCCCTGGGCAAGTGGTCCTAGGTGTACCTGAAAGCCAACTTTGCAAACCATGTGCAGCAAGCCTGTAAGCAGCCCTTGACTTCCTGCCCTGACTTCCCTTCACCATGAGAAGATGTGAATGGAAACAAACCCTTTCCTCCCCAAGTTGCCTTTGGTCATGGTGTTTATCACGGCAGCTAAGAAGAAAAATGGGATACGGTTTTATGAGAAAAGACATGAGACAGATAGTCGCTTTCCCTTCTCCATGTGGGGATTCAGCAATAATTTATCAGCCAACTGTAAGCCAGAAAGTGACCCCCCCCTAGACAAAATATGTTGGCCTCCTCGTCTTAGACTTCCCAACCTCCAGAACTATCAGAAAGAAACATTGTCTGTTTACCCTGCCCAGTTGGTGATAATGCATAGTAGTGTCCCATCTTACCCAACTTGACTGACTGATAAGAATGGACATACAACTTTCCAAAGCCATCTATCGCTCTCCACTCCCACCAGCAGTATATGAGCAATCTGTTTGCTCAATAGCCTCTCCAATGCGTGTTGTCAATTATTCAAAACTCTCTTATTCTAATGGGCATGTCATGGTCCCCGGCCATGGCAATGGGTTGTATTTTGAGGACTCCTACTACTGATTGTTAAAGTGTTTATTGGCTGTTTCCCCATTTTTTATTGATGATCTGTGTATTTAAATCTCTTGCCTATAGACAGTAGGCTATAGAATTTCTTTATACCGTGGTGTAATTAGTAATGAAGGATGTTAATAGATCTACTCTCAAACACAGATAATGAAGTTGGATGAACCATACACAGACTGGTCCTCATTTCCGTACTGTTATTTTTTGATGAGCAGGAGGGAAATTTTTGCTGAGGTCCAAGTTTCCATGCTTTTGAGTTTTCTTTTATTCTTTTTTATTTTATTGACACATGATAACTGTACGTATCTACACAACAGGATCTTAACCATATTTGAAACATAAGGAGACTTCTTGGTTATTATGGCTATGGTTTGAATCTGAGAAGTCCCGCAAGGGTCAAGGGATGAAGGCTTTGTTACCAAGGGTAGCACTGTTTTGAGAGGTGATAGGCTGAGCTGGTGGGGGTGGGGTTCCCAGAGCACTCCTTAAAGACTGTGTCTGGTCCTGAATGCTCTTCCTCCAGCCTTCCCAGGTCCCCCCTCGAGTTCCTGGTTGCTATGAAATGACCTACTCTATTTTACCACATCCATCTGATACAATGTCCTGTCTCATCTCCAGACACATAGCAATTAAGATAGCCCAAATCTCTAAAACCCTAAGCCCAAACTGTCTTCCTCTTGGCTGTGTGTCACACTGACCAAGTCTCTCTAATACTTCATAGGAGAAGAGGGAACTGGAAGTGACAGAGCAATAGGTCAGCTTCATTGTTTTCCAGTTATTCCTATTCGTTATACAACTGTCTATGCCACAATCGTAGTGTGATTTTCCTCTCCTTCAAACTGTGTGATTGTTACTGTTGTGTGTCTTGTACGCTGGGATTCCTCTTGACCATGATTTACGCGTGATGAAGTAGTGGAAATTTATTCTGACCTGTTTTGTTACAGATACTAATTGCTCATAGACCATTGGTAACCATTCCGTCAAACAGCAGATAAACTGAATGTCTGAGCTACAAATGCATGCAGCTAGTTGAAGATCACACAGGCGACGAGCAGCAGACACCAGACTGTCTTTTGCTTTAAGGCCCACACCTCACACTGCAAAGGAGAACAGCAAAGAGAGGTGATTCCCATTGGACTTCAGCCCTCAGGACTCAGAGGTGGCCGCAGTTTTGACAGCTGTCTGGTGACCGGTTGGTTAAGCTGACATGCTGCAGGGTGATTGATCTGGTTTGAGCTTCCAGGTTCCGTCAACGGAATCAACTTATGCATTTGAGGTAGAGTGTGGTCTCTACGGATTTGGGTTTGTTACTGAAGCAGTTGAAGGACCACGCAGACCCACAGTTGATGTACTATTTTACCTTTGAACTTTTTTTTTTAATTTTTAAAACTTTATTGTGTGCATGTACAGGTCAGAGGGTGGGGTTTTGGTGGCTGGCTCTTCTTTCTCACCTTGGTGAGGTAAGGTCTTTCGTGTTTCTGAAGGCACTGTATAGTGAACTTTAGGCTCGTTGGCCCACCAGCTTCTGGATGGCTCGCCTGTCCTCATCTCCCATCTCACTGAATGAATGCTGGACTCACAGATGCGTGTCGCTGCACTTGGCCTTTTTCCTGGGTTCTGGGGATAGATGCGAGGCCATCAGACTGGAAAGCCTGGCGCTTTTATCAACTGAGCCCTCAGCCTGGCCCCCCACCACATCAGGTGGTGTGTATGTTAGCCTGACTTGTTCGTTACCCGAAGACATTGTCCTGGACCCCGCAGATGCAAACATTTTTCAAGCCTGGGCGGTGGAGGAGAGGGTGCCTGAACTGGCCTTGTCCCATAGTCACACTGATGACTATCTCGAATAGCACCATAATGGAACCTTCGTCCGGCGATGGATGGAAATAAAGACAGAGACCCACATCAGAGCATTGGACTGAGCTTTCAAGGTCCAGTTGAAGAGGAGAGGGAGGGAGAATATGAGCAAGGACTCACTGAGACAGTGTGTTTGAACTAATGGGAGCTCACCAAACACAGCTGGACTAAGACTGAACTAGCATGGGATCAAACTGGACCTTCTGAATGTGGCTGACATTTGGGGCAGACTGAGAAGCCTGGGATGGCACTGGGATTTGTCTCTACTGCATGTACTGGCTTTTTGGGATCCTAGTCTATTTGGATGCACACCTTCCTAAGCCTGGATGGAGCGGGGAGGGGCTTGGACTTCCCACAGGGCAGGGGTAGGGTAACCTGCCCTCCCTTAGGAATGGAGGGGCAGGGGGGAGGGGGACAGGGGAGCGGGAGGGAAATAGGAGGAAGGGAGGAAGTAGAAATTTTGAATGATATTATTTATAAAGCAATAAAAATAAATAAAAAAGAAAAAATTAAAATTGAAAGTTTTTTCTTTTAACTTAGCGAACACTTGTTTTATTTAAAGAGTTGGGTAGCGCAGAGTGGAAGAAGATGTTGCCTTCTCAGGGACTCTGTGGTGAGGTAGGAGAACTCACCTGCATGCTGCCTAGGGTGCCCGGAAATCACCAGGAATGTGAACTGTGTGGATGAGCAACTGGGTGCATAAGAGAAACAGAGTGACCCTGATGGGCAGGGCAGAGGGAAGACAAATAAAATACGGGATTTCATGTAAGTGACATGTGAACATGTGTTTGAGGAATAGGATTGGGTCTCAAAGGCATTTTACATTTTTGCTAATAAATTCTTGACTAAAACTATTTCATTCACTGCAAAGCACTGAGGCTTGACCGAGTCTCTTTTGATGTGTTTTCCTTTCTGTTCTCATCCCAGGCATTCCTCTGGCAGGTTTTCCAACTTGGGGAAGTAGATCACAAAACTGCCATTGCTGAAGCCCCCTCTCCTAGGACATCAGAGTCAAGCCACGGAAAGACTTACTGGCTAGTGGGAAGCTTAATTTGGTTTATTTTGTACAAATGCTACTGTCCCATCCTGGAGTATGTAAAGGATTTGCACTCTGACCAGTGGGTCAGGGTCTGAACACATCTCATTTTCCCACTGGTCAGCCAGCAATGACCTTGGTCATCGGATGAGTCAAGAGTCCTACTGAGGAACTGCATTGAGACCCTGGCAGACAGGAGTTATTAAGTAGCGTGGACAGTGATGACTTTAGCTCTTGGGCTCTAAGGAGGGACTCGCCTGACTTGAAGATGTTCCTGATCATTCCTACAAGCTCCTGGAGACGAGTCACAGTTTCTCTAGGTATTTTTGAAGTGCTCTGCTCATCTCTGGCTGTCTACTAAGGAAAGCCCTGTGGAGTTTCTCCTCTGAAACCCTTACTTAGAAATGTGAGTGAGGCAGTTGTCAGATAGAACATTTCCCATGTGGACTGTCCCCACCATTCTGGGTCTAGAAGGGTCTAGAAGGGATCCCAGAGTCTTCATCATTGTGGTGCCTGGCACAGTCTACCCTCTAGGCTCCCTGGAGCTGTGGTTTCCCATTCTTTGTTCTATGTCTGTTATGGCTTTCACTCCCTCATAGTGGGTTCTGTATCTAATGGAATTTATTCTGTGACAACTTTGAGTTTTTTTATACTTTAATGTGTGTGTGTGTGTGTGTGTGTGGTTAGACTGAGACTGCTGGCATGTACCTAGGACATTTTGGCTGTAGTTCTTACTTTCTGCCTATCAGGATCTCATGTTTACCGAGGTATAGCAGGTCAGCTGGCCTGTGAGTTCCTAGGGACTCTTCCATGCCCATCTCCCGTGCTTGGATTAATTCTTCCTCCAGCATACACTGTCACAGGCATTCCCAACTGGGCCTAGTTATAGATACCAGTCTGACCCTGCCTTCCTCAGTGTGGGGATCTTCTGTCCTTAAGGCCGATTCATTCTCTGTCGGCCTCACAGTGGACGAGCTGGATGCCAGTATTGCTCTCTGCTTTGGCGTAGATAGGCAAACTCAAGAATTACCTCCCACAAAAAAAGTAAGATGAAATTTATGTGCAATGCCAGGAACCCATGATTGGTGTTTCATTGGACGAATTGGAAAGCAGCATGCCCTTCTAAGTACACCTTCACAATCAAGATAAATGCAAAACTTTACTTCCCTAAGTAGTCTTTCTGCTAGGCCCTTGTTAGTGAATTTTATAAGACATGGTCATTCTCACCTTCCGCTCTCATTTCATTAAGTACAGCTTATTTTTATGTCGCAAACATATATAAATAAAACCATAAATGCTAATATTGTTTGCGTCTGTCCTTTCCTCACTCAGTCTATTTTGAAATACATCAAGACTGCAGTTTATCCCACTGAGACATTTGTTTTCATTGCCGAATATTATTTCATTGCAAGGATGTATCAGGGTTTATTTATTTACCTGTCCGTGGGCATCTGGGTTGTTGCCAGTTACCCGTTATTAAGAAGTCAGTTACTATAAATATTTGCAACCAAGTTTTTATGTGCACATATGTTTTCATTTCTTTTGGGCAAATACCCAAGAGTCAGACGGCAGGGTCACGTGGTAAAGACATGCTTACCTTTATACACTGAATCACCAAAGCATTTCCCAAAGTTTTCTACGCTTTGCATTTACATCATGACCGAATGGGCACCGGTCTCAGGTGTCCATGTTCCTGCCGATGAATGATTTTAATGGATGTTTTTGCTGTCACTCTGAAGCCATGTGGGGTTAAGTCGCAGAACCGCAGTCATTCATGGGGGCCTGGAGTTTTCATATGGCTTTAGTCTTCAGCATCTTTCGATGACCATTGCATCCTCTCTTCTGCCATTCTGCTTTCCTGGGCTGGGCTGTTTTCACTGTCTGTCCGTAAGAGTTCTCTGTATATGGGTGTTTTAAACACAGCATGGTTTTCCTGCTGGAATGTCTCTTCACAGTGGCTGGGCAGCTTTTTAACTCTCTTGACTGTGCCTTCCAAAGACAGAAAGCTTTCTCAAGTTTAATGAAAGACAAGTACTTTTTTTGAGAGGCAAAGTTTTCCCTCCTTTTAATTTTTCTGACAATTTCTCTCACTTCTTTAATAAGCTTTGCAATTTATGTTCTCATTAATCAGTCACAGTGCCGGCTTTTCAAGTGTTTTGGCAACAAGCACATAATGTCATTTTAAGCTGTCCTTTGATTCTGTGATTGTATGTCATTTCTATTCCCAATGTTATTTTTGTCCCCTTTTTCTTTTTTATGACAAGCCATTTGGTTATTTTATTAATATTTGTATGTGGTCTGCTCTGGGGTCTGTTGATTATACTTATTTTCTTTATTTCTTATCTAAGATATTTCTGCTTTAAATTGATTACATTTTTATTCCAATTTAATTAGACTTACTTCATTTTTAACAGTTTAAATTAAAATTTACATCTTTTTCTCATCCATAGTTTCTAAGGCATGTTATTATAACTTGATATTTTTCCATTTATCTCTTTGAACAGATCCCTAATTATTTATTTCATATTCTTTACATTTTATTTATATATAAAATTATTCTATTTTCTATTTTAAATTTTACTTTAACTCATGAACCATGTAGAGGAATAATATTTGAATTCCATCTGAAAACTTCTGCTTGTATTTCCTGTTGTTCCACTTTTGAGAAAACACTGATATTTTCTTTCTGTTTCCTGCTTTGGTGAACATGTTAATCTTTCATTTGACACATTAACCATGGTCAGTTTTGTTCTTCACGTCAAAAGAATTTGAAAACACGCTACTTTTCCAGCAGGCACAGTGTGTGGTAATGGTGTGTTCATTTTCTTCCTACATTTTCACTTGTTTTGTTGTTTACTTGATGTGACATTTGATCTCGGAGGAATGTGTTAAAAATCTTCTATTATGATTGCAGATTTATTAGTCTTTCTTTGCATCTCCAACAGGTTTTGTTTTATGTATTTGGGAATTTTGTTACTAGATGTGTGAATATTCTTCTTGATGGGCTGTAATATTTAATAATATTGAAATCCCATTTTGTCCTATTTAATATTTTTGACTTGGGTTCTCTGTTGTCTGATATATATTTTTCTTCACCTCTTTTATTTAAGCATTTGCTGGCTCCTCTTTTTCCATCTGTCTGTTTTCAAGCTTGCTCTGTCATTTTGTTTTAGGGGCAGGTCTCAAAAACAACATAGTTGGGTTTCTATTAAATTTCTACTTTCTATTACCTAATCAGGAAAGTGCCACCCTTTCCTAAGGGATTTGACCCATTCACATTTATTGTAATCACTGGTATTGTCACATTCATCAACGCTCCGATTCTTACTCTGTTCTCTGTTGTTCTCTTTTGCTTTCTAAGTGCTCCCATATTGGTTGAATCTTCTGTCTCAGGTATTATAGTGCACATTTATAGAGCAATCGTGGGTTTATAATACAAAGAAATGAACATGACTGAGCACGACTAGAGAGATAGTAATGGGTAAGGGTGCTGACTGCTCAAGGCAAGGGGAGGAGTGGAGAGGGTTAGAGCAGGCCACCCAACATCTTCCTCTGTCCTTTGTACACATGTACAAAGAGCTTATGCACACCCCTATGTGAGTATAACACACACACTCACACATATATACACACTCATACACATACATACAACTAATACATGTACACACATTCACATACATATATGCACTTACAAACACACACACATATATAAACTCACACATTACATATATACCTGCTAACACACATACATACACACACTCAAACATGTACACACTCACAAACATACACCCTTACAAACATACATGTATATATATACACATACATTCACACACACATTAAATATATACCCAATTCACACCCAAACATACACACTCTCACAAAAAAAAGGGCAAGAAAAGGCAAGGAACAGTCATTTGATAGACCTACCAGGTCATAGCTTGTAAGATTAAAGACAAAGAAATATTGTAGCCATTGGAATCACAAGACACTGTTATTAAGAAAGGCAGTCAGTTTTCGCTAACTCATTCATATGAAGGTGTTTATCTGTGATGTGCCTACATTCAGGGGAGATGAAAGACCATGGTGGGATGCAAAAAGTCGCAAGGGACCTACTGCCAAGGGAGACAAACTTTTAAATAAACCTTGGAGCCAGGAGGGGCCTCTCGCCTGTCCAGAGAGCTGCTGTGTGGGCGTGTGGAGAAGGTGCAGTACCTTCCTTGAACACTGAGAAGGGCTCCAGAGAGAGCCTGTAGAATGTGAGTGGACTATGACGGGGAGGACATTCTGGAATCAGGCTGGAGAGGCGGCAGGCAATTCCTAGCAACTTAGAGATGTTCAACAGTAAGAAACCATGTGGATGTATTAACTGCTGTACCTTTTGTACACTCAAATATTGGACAAGAAGCAACTTGAGGCAGAAGGGTCTACTTTGGCTCCCAGTCTGAGGGCATTCCATTTGGTGCCATGGCCATTGCATCAAGGGGCAGTTGATCACATTGTCTTACACTCAGGAAGAGGGTGACTGGTGGCAGAAGCAGGCTAGGCCACAGTCTTCAAGGACTGTCCTCCAAAGATGTTCCTCTAGCTGGAACCCATCTCCTAATAGTCCTACCACCTCCCCAAACACTGCCATCAGCTGGGGACCAAGGACTCAAGCGTATGAGGTTGAGAAAGACATCTTACATCCAAATCAGAATACTGAAGGTAGTGGAGGAAAAGACTCTTCAGGGTCCAAAGACACTGGAATCAAAATCTGTTTTCCTATCTCATGGAAAAAAAGACATATGCAGTTCTCCATGGCTTGAGCTGGTCATTGTTACGATGAGGATGAGAAGAAACCACTCAAATTTCCTAGAACCTTCTGTATGACAGACTCTCTGCTTGCCTCACCCCAGTGGCTCCCACAGTTGTCCTGCCCCCCTGGGTGGTTTTGCCATTAGTGTGTAAGGAGTCTGTTGGGTGCCATTTGTAGTGAGTCTTTCTCTGTCCCACCAGCCAGCCTCCAAATAATGAAACAGAGACGTCTTATTAATTATAAAAGCTTGGCCTATAGTTTAAACTTGTTTCAAACTACTTCCTATTACTTAAATGAACCCATTTCTATTTATCTAGATCCTGCTTTGTGGCTCACGGCTGTTACCTCTCCTCCTGCATATTCTGCTTCCTCTGTCTATGGCTGGTGACCCCACCTTCTTCTTCTCAGCATTCTCTCTGCCCTGAAAATTCTGCCTAGCTATTGGCTGTTTAGCCTTCTATTAAACCAATCAGAGCAACGCATCTCCATAGTGCACAAAAAGATTACTCCACAACATTGGTGGACAAATGAAGAAGCTGAAATGAGAGATGACAAGGGGCACCAGCTGAAATGAGAGATGACAAGGGGCACCTCATGCTGCTGGCCATGAATGGGCCACTGTAGCTCAAACTCAGACTTCACAGACAGGGATCCTGTGAGTTTTGTAAGGCCATTTCTCTTGGGAGCCTTGACATGTGGTGGGCGGCCTTCTATGTCCAGCAACCTAGTGAGTAACAGCACTGCCGGGAGCTCAAGAGGAAGGTGGTGATTCCAGAAAAGACCCTAGGGAGGACGGGTCACTCAGGAGTTGGGTGTGACTCAGAAGCCATTCAGACCTCAGGAAGATCATAAAACCACAGCAATGAAGGCCGCACCAGCTGGCTCATGCAGGCCATTCACAATTGCCCACAAATGACAGGATTGGGCGGGCTGTGGGCCACAGAATAACAGGTCTTGACCACGAGGCTCCTCTCCGGGAGCTCCCCACTCTATCACCAATAGTTAGAAGCAGAGAGGGGTTTCTAGTGGCTGTGCTCCTTTTCTTGAGGTGGTTCACTGAAATGCCCTCAGATGCCAGGCAGCTCCTAGGGATGTGCGGTAACTTCTCTGCCACACTGTCTTCCCCCGACTCCCCACTGAGACTAGCATGTGGCCTCCCACGCCCACTGAAGGCTGCCTGGACTTTAAGCAGGTCATCTGTATGCATAGTTAAAAGAGAGAGAGAGAGAGAGAGAGAGAGAGAGAGAGAGAGAGAGAGAGAGAGAGAGAGAGAGAGAAACTCAGGATAAGGAGAAATAAGAAATGACAACACAGTCCTCATTGTCCATCATGTACACCTGTGTGGGAACACTGACTGGCCACCCCAGCTCTTCCCTACTGTTGACTCCAGGCTTTTGCCACACCGATTTATGCAGATTTATTTTCGCCACCTCTGCTGTGTTTGTAAAAGGCACTTGCCAGGGACGGAACCAGGTGGTTAAAGCAAGGGCTGCAGCCCAGTGCTAGATGGCTCGCTAGAATCTGTGAGATCCTAGGCTCCACCCCCTGGGCTGTCAGAGGAACCGGAGCGGGACATAATGGAAAGCTCTGAATTAAATAGTATGTGTCTTTACAGGGGAACTTTGTTTGGAAGAGGAAGGTTGCGCAAGGCATGTAATGGGGGAGTGTGGCTGCATCTAATGGCCAGGAGTTTTAATGCTTTATGATCATGCACGAGAATGTTAAGTAACAACACCAGAAACATTATGGAATTTAATGCACTCCAATATTCCCAGCCATGTAAACCTGATTGAGTTCCAATTACTAAAGAGCTTCATTTACCAGAGGATCTCAAAGCACGTTCTAATTCCTGGAATATTATTCTGTCCTCAATTATGGGAACCATCAGAAACATCTTTCAGAGGAAAATTGCTGCATGAGAGATTATGAATTAATAATGGTAATATTAATAATTGCAATAATCGCTAAAAGGGTTCAGTGATGAGTCCATACAAACAATAATTGTTATTTTCCAATGCACTGTTTCACTTGATTCCTGGGGCAGCCATGTGATTTAAACAATATTTTCCCTATTTTACACTTAAAATTAAAATACTCAGATAAATTACAGAGAAGGGAAGCCTAGGTATTATGGAGAACGCTCACCTCTGACACAGCCTGTAATAGCAGCCGAGGAGCCGACCCTCCTACAGAAACACTCTTCTCAGATATGGGTCTGTTGTGGTTTGACTGGGGAGTGAGTTTCTTAGCCTCATGTGTTGAAACCCTTAAGCCCCAGCTGGTGGGGCTGTTTGGGAAACCTCAAGGAGGTGGAGTCTTCTTGAAGGAAGTAGGTCCTCTGGGGCAGGCCTTGGGGATTTTGTAGCCCCGCCTCACTTCCTTTTTCCTGTTTCCTGTGGTTGCCATGTGACTATCCACCCTTTCTATTCTGTTCCTTGCTTTCTCCAATGATGGATTGTACCCTCTCTCTGTAGGCCCAAATCAGTCCTTCCCCCCTTAAATGATGTCTTATAAGATATTTTGTCAAAATAATGAGAAACATAGCTAATCCAGCATCTAAGATGCCTGCCCCTACCCTCAACAGTCCATATCATGGAATGTGTGTGGTGTCTGGACCACAGCCTTCTGATCTCATTGAATTTCCAGAACAGCTCAGAGCTCTCCACAGCCATGACCTCCACTCCTGACCTCAGGAAGCTAGAGGGCTTCCTCCTTAGGGGTTCTGAGCCTCCTGGCTTCCTAAACCACTTGGCTGTGGCTTCCTATTGGCACCAACTCCCCCCAAACAGCCTGCATAGTTAATGCAGCCATGCATACACACCCCAAAGTGCAGCCAGCTCTGAGCCCTACTAGGTAAGACCCAGCGTGTGCAGGAGGGTGGTTGTGGAGTGTGAACAGGGGTTCCCATTGGCCCCTGAAGTTGAAGCTGCATGGGGTATCATTTTGACCACTGCGCCTAGTGCTGTGACCTGCTTCTTTGATTGCCTTGGCCTTGAGGGGTTGCTGTCTGCTGTTGGAAGTTGTACCTCCCTCTGTGATATCCAGGCCCCGGTGATGGTGATTCCTCTGAAGCTCCTTGCACACAGCACTGTGTGAGTCCTGTCTTTCCATAGGGCCTGTGTGAGCACTGTGCTCTGATTTATTCTGTCTTTACTGCATGCGCGGCTTGGTGCCACATTTCTTCTGTACACTAGGAGATACTTGGAGTTCATTATTTTAGCTCTTCCAGTTCATACATGCATAGAGCTTTGACCCCAAGTCTCTCCCAGGGTCCTGGGAAGATGGGTGACTGTGGGTAATTACCAAGGCTCCCCGTGCCCTGAGCCAGCCTGCTCATTCACCTGTTCACAATTCAGTCAATGGTTCTTCAATGGCAATCAGGATCCCGACATACCCGGCATAGATTCTGCACAAACTCAGTCCAGCCTGAAAAGCACAACAGAAACAACTGGGGTGGAGAGAGGTGGCAAAGTCTGTGTCAATGCTTCGTGTCATTGAGTTGTCGCTGCAGTGGTGAGGAGGGTAAATTTGGGGTTATACATTGTGTGTGTGTGTGTGTGTGTAAGTGTGCCTGCAAGTGAGCACACACTTGTGTGTGCATACATATGGAGGCCAATTGTCAATGTCAGTATCTTCATCAACACTTTCCACTCTGTTTTTTAACCAGTGCCCTTCCCAGAACACTAAGCTCACGAGTTTGGCTAAGTTACTGATCACTGAGCTCCAGGGATCCCCATCTCTGCACTGGGGTTACAGATACATGCTGTGCCATGTTGAGTTTTTAATTCATGCTAAGGATCTGGACTCAGGGGTCCTTGTGCTTCTAAGGCAAGCACTTTATTAATTGAACCCCTTCCCCAGCCTGGGGCTATGTATGTGTTAGCCCAGTAAACCAAACAGGAAAGGATTTGTCCTTTCCCTGTATTTGAGTCTCTATGAAATGGGATTCTGCTGTTCCTTGCCGGTTGACTAGCTTGGGACTTGCAATACTTCAGAGACTATGGCAGAGCAGACTCTACTGAGACCAAATGCCCTTTGGATGCTTGCCTTGTGTGTCTCCAAGTTCTATTTTGTAAATAGTTCAAGCTAGCCCTCTGCACAGTGAGTGGTAGATGCCCCCCACAGATAAACTATCCCATGTATATGTGAGGGATATTCTGTACCAGTTCCATCCAGTCCAGGCTGTCAGATGACCACTGCAATGTGGGCAAGCCTGGGGAGGATATCTGAGCCTGGACCAGTTTGGCCCAGGTTCTTGCAGCACTAATAGAACAAGTGGATTGTTGTTTTAAGCCAAATCTAGTTCTAAAGTGGATATTTGCTGCATAACAATAGTCAATGGATCCCTATCTCTTCAAAGTACATGTATTGGGCCTCCATATACATTCTCATAATTTGAAGTCAGATGGACCTCACTGAGCATAAGAGCTGGCACTCCTGACCTCATCTCCGGACATGAGTACTGACTTCAGCAGCTGACTCCATCTCTAGACATGGGTTCTGACTTCATCCAGCTGATCCTATCTCTAGGCATGGGTACTGACTTCAGCACCCTCCCCAACCCCACCCAGGCTCACCTTGATCATTCAGTCTCATGCCTCTGGCCCTTGAGATCAGGGAGAAACGCACACCCAATGCCTGATGGGGGAGGGGGAACACATGGGTGGGCCTTTAGGTAATGACCTGGCTTTTGCTGAAACTCACCATGGACTTCACATCGAGTATCTTGCTCGATGCCCAGCAGCTGAGTCAAGCATAAGCACTGTCTCTCTTGATAAACCAAAAACCTAGGTACAGTGAGTTGTACAGGCAACCGAGTTACCCAGAGAGAGTGATAGTGAGGGTTAAAGGGCAAGCAGTTGACCCAGTAACTACATAGCTTTATGGTCACATAATAGAGCTAGTAGATGAAGGGTAAATTCATGCTACACGTGAACAGCTGAGGTGCTGAAAGAGGACTGGCTTGCTCCTGTGA
This sequence comes from Alexandromys fortis, assembly GCF_014885135.2. NCBI lineage: Eukaryota > Metazoa > Chordata > Mammalia > Rodentia > Cricetidae > Alexandromys > Alexandromys fortis. The sequence goes on along the minus strand of NW_026067968.1, from coordinate 2,403,229 downwards.
CCTCAGGGGCAGGTGAAGGAATGAATGAATAGATGGATATATGGATATATTTATACATGCATGGGCAGATGAGTGGATGGGTGGATGGGTAGATGGATAAGTGGGTGGAGGGATAGAGAGATAGATGACTAGATGGATAGATTAGTGGGTGGAGGAAGGATGATTAGAGATGCATGGATGAGTGGATGGATGAGTGGATGGAAGATGGATGGATGGATAAATGAAGTGAATACCACTTACTAACGAAATGCCGAATGTTTGGATGCACAGGTGAACGAGCCAGTAGGCAGACACTTGACTTGGTCCATGCGTAGATATCCCTGCAGAGAGCGTTTCCTACTGGGTGGCCTCTGCAGCTCTGGTTGCCAGGCCCCTCCACCCTTGCTCTTGGTGCCACTCCACTGCAGGCTGCGTACAGGCTCCAGCTGCTGCAAATCCAATTTCCCAGAATAGCTCTGAGATCAGAGTGCCGTGGAGCAACACCGGGCGGCTGAGTCCACTCCAGGTAGACAAGGGGCTCTTCAGAGCCTCATTATAATCAGCAGACAGATCTCAGCACTAGCTGTTGTCTCTCTCACAGCTCCTGACTTTCAACAGGCCCTTGGCTTCCTTCCTCCCTGGGTCTTACCTCAGCAGGAGGCTTAGTCTATGCGGGCACCTCTGTAGGGTGTGATAAGACAATACTGTCCCAGCTTGCCACACACATACCCTGCCACTTCCCAGTTCTGGGCCAGTCTCCACACCTTTAGTGTGGAGCTCAGGTGGGGCTACTCAAAGTCCTCTGCTAGCTGACTGTACCTCCCCATTAAGCATTTCCCCCTCTTCCATCCAATCACCCACCAGCCTCCCGTTGTCTTTTCTCCCGGACTCTGTCCTCCCTGACACCCTGCTTTCCCTCTATCTGTAGCTCCCGCTTCTGCTCTGGACAGCCCATCTGAGCTCACTGCCTGCCCCCCTGGGTTCTGAACATGACCTTTCACCTTCTCTCACACAGCCATTTATTAGCATGCTCCGCCTTCCATGCTAAGCTGGGAGCTTCATACAGGCTTATTTATATTTGTGTTCTAGTTCATTGATTGCTGTTGAATATGTACATTGCAAGCTACAATTACCGATCATTTTGTGACAATTACTGTCTATGTTTTCCTAGTGGAACAATGAGATCCGAACTGTTCAGTATGGTCTCTGAGTTTTTGCTCCAGCTAAACCCTCATTCGTGTCTCTTCTCTGTCGCTAGCTATGGGAACGTCAAGTGGTGGCTTAGCTGGAGCTTGGCTGCCAGGTAAATTCCCAAGGGTGTGGGTTCTGGATGGCCAAACCTTTTATCTCCAGTTTCCCTCCCCTGAAGGTTGGAATGATGCTACAATATGGATCCGTGCAAATTTTTACACTAAGTAAGTGTAAAAGCTAGTAAAAGCATGGCATGTACTGTTGTTTTATTTTTACTTTGTGTGCGTGTGTGGTACTGAAGATAGAACCCAAGACCCCGTGAGTGCAAAACTGAGCCTTGACACTAGCCCTCAGAATTGCCTTGCTGTGAAAAACACAAACCAGTTTGAATATGTGACTTATTCTCAATACCCAGGCTTGAGTGTGCTCTGGAATTGTTAACTCCTTAACAAACACTGCTACAAGAATGGACACTGTTATTCTCAATGTATTAGTAACCTTTCCCATTGCTGCGACCAAATAACTGAGCATAGCAGCTTAAGGAAATCAGGGGCAGGGGGTTTGTTTGAGCTCACAGTTGTAGGGTACAGTCCATCAGGATGGGAAAGAGAAATGCCACAGGAGCTTGAACCAGCTGGCCTCCTGCATCAGCTGTCAGGGAAACATGCAGGCTGCCGATTCTCTTTCTCTTCCTCCTTTCCTGTTTCCCTCCCTCCCTCTCTCCTTCCTCTCTCTCTCCTTCCTTCGGTCCAGGACCCAAACCCATGAAAAGATGCTGCTCATATTTAGGGTGGATCTTCCCTATCTAGAAACTTCTTCATAGTCATGTCCAGAGTTGTGTCTCCTGTGTGATTCTAGATCTTATCAAGTTGACTTTATTAATCTTTATCTTGAAGATCATTTTATAGATGTGAGAGTGGAGCCTCAAGCTTTAAGTAAACAGTCCAAGGGTAAACTTTGTCCTTGGGAGTCAGATGAAGCTGAACTTTAAGAAGGTTTGGATCAAATACTCCTTCTACATTACAGACACTTTCGCTTCGGAAACAAAGATATTTGCTGAGGACATTGATGTTCCAGAGTTAACTTCCAGTGTGAGGCTTGGGTTCAGTCTGGTTCTGCCCCGCAGCTTTTGGATTCACCCCGACACATTCATTTTAGACTCACATGGATTTCAGTGGTGTCTCGTGGTGCTAGAAGCGATTTCTGTGTCCAAATGTAGTGGGGTTTTTTTTCAAGTTGGTTGCAGTTTGTTGAAAGTATCTTGTTATACTTCTAAGTTCTTTAGAAGCTGAACCTTTGCAGAGGGGAACTGGAGAAGAGTGATATTCACACAACCATCAGCTCAGGCATTCACGCCACAGGAGAAACAGTGCAGTGAGATCTTAGACATGGGATGAAGCAACTGTAAGTGGGGGAGGCCCCTCAGGCCCCTGAGCCTGAGGCTTGTAAGAGGGAGCAGAAAAAAATGAAGTCCCCTAGCATCAACCAAAGAGGTGTCCTTACTTTCAAAATATCCCCAAACAAAATTCCATTCCGGAATTAGATAATACTGTTCCAATCCAATGATGCAGAAAGCCTTCACTCACTCACTCACCCACCTACTCACTCACTCACTCACTCACCCCCCACCCACCTACCCACCCACTCACTCACCCACCCACCCACCCACTCACTCACCCACCAACCCACTCACTCACCC
>NW_026067968.1:2313118-2400280 GCF_014885135.2 Alexandromys fortis | reverse complement strand
CTCACTCACCCCCACCCACTCATTCCCTCACTCACTCACCCACCTACCCACTCACCTACCTATTCACCACACACCTATCCATCCACCCACCCACTCCCTCCCTCACCCATCTATCCACCATCTACTCCCTCGCCCACCCACCCACTCACTCACTTACTCCCTCATCCACCCACCTACTGACCTATTCACTCCTCGCTCATTTGTTTATGGTGTACGCACACCGTGCCAAGGCTTTTGTTGGGTGCTTGAGGGAAGGACACTTATGAGCCCACCTAGGAGCTCTGTAGGCTCTGTGGTGCTGGGTGACAAGGGCTCTGACAGGCAGAGAAGAAGAAGCTGTGAGTACACACAGGACACCAAATGTTTCCCTTAGAAAGGTGAAGTGGGCGCAGAGAGGCACACATGGCTAATCCAGAGAGGGAGAGGGTATGGGGGGGCTTGCAAAGAGCCACTGGGAGTAACCAGGGGACCCCAGGAGAGAACTACTGCCCACACTTGTCTGCTTCTCTCAAAGGCCCCAGGAGGTCACTACTGTTATGCCATGTGGCCCATTCTTGAAACCAGGCATGACAGCATTAGTTCAAGGAGGCATTTTGCACAAATTACTTACTTCATGGCTGGGAGACTGCTCTGGTGGGTAAAGAGCTTACCAGGCAAGCATGAGAACCTGAAATAAATCCCCAGAGGCTGCAGGAAAGGTTGGAGATGGTGGAAGACATCTGTAATCTGTGTCTGTGAAGATGGAGTTGGGTAGGTCTCCAGGGTTCTCTGGCCCTCCAAGGTGGCAAGAGTCCCTGTCTCAAAAACAAGATGTCCTTACTTTCACAAATATTCCCAACACCTGGGGATCAACACCTGAGGCTGACCTCTGCCCTTCATGCATGCATGCATACAGTCACGTGTGCATGGGTATGTGCGCGCACGCGCATGTGCACGCGCACACACACAATACTTACAAATGATTTTAATCACTACACTCTGAAATCCAGGATAAAACTCCCCAGAATGTCTGCAAAGGCCTGTCGTGTTTACCCAGGAAGGCATGCAGCTGCTGGACGATGCTGGAAGACCCAGCACAAGGAGTGAGAACTGCACAGAATTTGTGCAAGAGACATTTTTTTTGCCATGGCAGGAAGTTTTCAGATGGCGCCTGAGGCCACTGACCTTATCACAGCTTCTTCTGTGATCACACATCTCTCCAGTCACCCTGTGGCTGATGTTAGTCTTCTGTGCACTCACCCCTGAGTGACCATGAGTCCTCCTCATGTGACCACATTTTGCTCCATTTCCCAGTAATCTCCTTTACAGCTGCACACTTTCCTGAGTCTCCACCTGGGCCCCGTATTTGACTTCTCCTTTTTATTCTTCATTACAGAATTAATGCATGTGTTTCGGATCAAATTTGAAAACCAAACATTTGGAGAAAAAAAAACAAACCTCTCAGGCATCCATAACCCCAAGAAAACCACCATCATCGTGGCGTGGCCACGATTCTAAGTGCTACATAATGCTTCGTGGGCTTAAAGTTATCCGTCATCATTTGCGTAACACCCACAGGAGCACAGAGGAGACTTCTGATCTTTGTTTAATGATAAACCTCAGCAAACAGCTTTGTACTGTAATTTTGGGGCACTTATATTAAACTGCAATCTATTTAGGTTATTATAGCCCACGGCACAGACAAAGACAGCAGTTCAGCCCCCCATGGTAGCGGAGGCCTCATGCATTCTTGTTCAAATGAAAGAGAGGGGAAGATGGAAAGGGGAGAGGAGGGAAAAAGAGAGGGAGAAAGGGGGACTGGGGAGGGGGAGGGATGGAGGAAAGGAAGGGAAAAAGAAGAGAAGAAGAGGGCGAAGGAAGGAAGAGCTAAATTAGGTTAAAATTAAAGGGGTAAGGCTACAAGTTAGTGCTCACCACACCGAGTTCCTAGCTGTGGTTTGACCAAGTAGGGTGGATGATTTAGGAGGCTAAACCATTACATACTGAGATTGTCTAGGACCATGAACTGTCCCTCAATCTTTGTGAGGTCCAGTCCCTCTCTCTCAAGTGCAAAGACTATATTTCCAGAGATTCTGGAGAACTGAATGAAAAAAAAAAAGAAAAAAAAAAAAACAAAATCAAGTGCTTAGCAAAGCTACAGGGACAAATAATCCAAGACTACCCGCTGTTGTCATTGGTGACCGAGTTACTGCATGGGTTTCTCTGCCCTTCGGCTCTGTCCCTTGCTGGGAGTTTGAGTGCTGGGGTCATGCATGGGCTTGTGAGTATCTCTATAAAGTTGCTGCTCTTGGGAGAGGTACATAGCACTTTGTTCGTAGGACTTAGGTAGTCACATCCAAGTGTGACTCCTTTCCTTACCCACCAAGGTAGGTCTCCAGAGAGCTAGCGGGTGTGGACATTTAGGGGGGGATCATGGAACACTTGTAGGGGGAAAGAGTTGCAGTAGGCTGGATTCAGAGAATGCCCAGCTGTGATAGGGCATTGCACAGCCTTGCTCTGGTACCAGGACAGTCCCAGGTGGTCTTGCTTGTACTCATGTTGTGACTGATCACTGGTAGGTGCAAGGAATGGCCTTGTAAAAACTTAGACTAGATGCCAGACAATACTTGGCAGCAAAGAAAGTTCTGGAAGCATCCACAGAACTCTCAGAAACAGGCCAAAGAAAACTTAAGAAGGAAGAGCATCTAGATAGGGTCTTCCAGGGTACCACATGGTACCAATCCCTGCTCCCTTGCATCTCCGGGTGGCCTTTGGTTCTTTCTGATCTTAGCTTTATTATATCCCACCCTGTTTTCTGATCCTCAGTCACAGCTTCGCACTAGCTTCCTCCCCAAACCCCCATATAGACTTGCATGGATTTCAGGAGAAATACATGTGTCCTGGGTCTTTATGGCTGTTTGTTCTTCCATGGAGTAAGTGTATCTGACCCATGCACTCCCCGAGCCTAGTGCTGTGTGGCCATCCATGGCATGGCCACATTTCCTTGCCTGGTCCTTGTCTTCATGATTTCATGGAGTCCCCGACCCAACTTGGAGAGTCCAGGGAGTTGTCCCTTTTAGATCAAGTAATTCCTGAAAGAGGATCTTTCTAGCTCCCAGGATGGCTTGTGCACCAATAGCAATCTTTTGTCCTAATCCAGGCACCATGTTCCTCAATGCCCCGCACAGATGGCCTCTATAGAAGTACATGGCATTGGAAGAACATTGCAACCTCTTAGCAAATACAGAAGCTAATGTTACTTGAAATGAAGAGCTTGTAGGGCATTTTTTCCACAATGAGGCCCTGAAGGGAGAGACATTTCTGTGACCGAGATAGAACCCAGCAGGAGATAGGTATGGGGACTTCCTTGGCAGATCCCCTAGGGTAGAAAGCAAAGTCTGGAAGGAGCAGGACCCAGGCTTCTGGGGATGCATGCAGCCAGGACTTGCTTCTGCACAAGTTATAAGGTGAGCTAAGCTGCTGCACAAACTGTGTTAAATCTTAGTGGTCACTGGTTTTGTTTGGTCATTTCCTCCAGGACTGGTCTAAAAGTACATAGCTTTTTTCTTGCCTTTTACTTTGGCCTGGGGTTTTATTAACCTTTGAGTTAGGACTCAAAGAGGCCTTCCCTGGACTTGCTCTTCTTGCCAACTATGCTTCACCCCCTCTCCCAGGCACCTCACTTAGCCTCTTTCTGAAGCCTCTGCCTGACAGGTGGGCTTAGCCCTGGCTGTGTTCCTGAGCTCCTACTGCTTTCTCCTCCCTCCAGATCCTTTCTTTGGCATCTGGCTTTCTCCAGTAGCTTACTCGGACAGGGTGGTCCGGGTGAATAGGACTGGAGAGAGAGGCAGATGGAAATGGCCCAAATTGTAATTTCATCTCTCTCTCTCTCTCTCTCTCTCTCTCTCTCTCTCTCTCTCTCTCTCTCTTTCTCTGCTTTTTGTCTCAACTTTACCAAGCCCAAACGCTGAATATCTCCTTTATGACATATAAGATCAGTAGCGTTGAGTATCCATTAGGAATGCCGTTGGAGAATAGGACAATGTATTGGAGTTCACAGAAGCGACTTTGATGTACTAGCTGCCCCTAACACAAATGGAGGGCATTGATTACACTAACAAGCTAATAAATAGAGCAAGATTAATCATGTCAGCTTAAATTTAACCCGTTTCCTGAGAGCATAGCATCTAGCATAACCATGCACTTATCTTTGCTCACGTGTTGCCTTTCAATGAAAAAAAAAATCTATAAAACTAATCCAACTGGTATCTAAAGTTTTGTGCTAATCAGGTTGCTAACGGAGTTTAGGACCAGGGTTTAAATAACTAACATTAGATTCAGAAAAGAAACATTTTAATTATTTAATAGGGCATGAAAAAGAATTCCAAAGTGTTTCTACAGAGGCAATCCCGATGGGTATAATTTTGGTCCCCAAATTTTATTCTTATTCTTTGAAGATGATGGCCTGAACTCCTCATTTCATTGGATTAAAGGAATTGAAATTCTCCGGGGGGGAGTGGAAGGAGGATTGCGCTAATTTAGAGATCAGCAGGAGAGGCTGTACCAGCAAAGGGAGGTATTAAGGGGAGATGAGCTGTCCCAAAGAAGAGATGGAAGAATCGAGATGCAGAAAAATACATCTTGGGACAACCCTTTGGTCCTTATAAATAAATCATCATGATACCTCCCCTCTCAGTGGGTGTTTTATAATTGATGGGTCCTTGCCCACATTTGTTCTCATTAGCTTCTCATCAGAACTCTTGGAAGTTATATGATTCCTGGTGGACAGAGAAGGAAACTGAGGCTCAGAAAAATATTGTGTGTATGGTCACAGTTATCTAGTATTCTTTATGGTAAGGGGCTGGTCTTTGTCATTGTGTAATTCCAGATCCTTCAGACATATCTGTCCTTCCACCATGCATCCTGGAAACCAAGTGGGAGTGGGGGAAAAGAGTTTTGTTTTTTTTTTTTTTTTTTTTACAGAGTGTCCCATTTTTGGTCCTTCAGCAAGCTTGCCATTGAATTCTTCTCCTTAATGTTGAAGATGGAGATACTCCAAAAGCTGAGCGGGACCTTGGCCTGATTTTAGAAGCAAAGAATCATGTAGACATTATCTGCTGCAGGACACTTGTGGTGTCTCAGATTCTAGGCACCTGGTGTCAGGGTATCCTCTCTCATCGGCATCTTCATCCCATCCAGACCCAGCTTCCTCCAGGGTATTGATGGAGAAATTCCTGTTTGTATTTTTCCCTACACAGGATCTTCATTCCACTGCCCATCTCAAATGATCAGATCCAGATTCAGCATCTCAACACCCAAAGGACAGAATAAAAATTACTCTGAAATCTATTTTTCCCCTAGTATTGACATGATGTCATAAGGGGAAGAGTCCTCTCTGTGAAACTTGGTTGTCTTTGCTGTGAGCACATGGTTGTTAAAAACAATGTATAGCACTTTCCTTGAGGGACACTGAAAAGTCAAACTGGTATAGACCTGGCAGTGTCCTTCTTGATGGTGAGTTTCCATCATGCCAAGGGCTCCAATACAGAGGGCTACTGTGGGAGAAAACTCTTCCCTAGCTGTGAACCCTGCATTGTACAGTAATGACTGGCCTGGTAAGATATGCCCATTGATGCCACAGTGGTACAAATGTTACGGGGTAACCAACAGCTTTCTAATTGGATTTAAGGGCCACTTCTCAGAAGGAATTATATGCCTGAGACTGAAAATCTAGCTAAGAAGCCATGGCTGGAGAGGTCCTAGGCCCTAGAGAAGAAACTACTAATATTATCTTGCTAAAGGGACCTAATATTAAACTATCAAACTGCCTTTTTAGTATTTTTCCTTATGCCCATAGATGAATGCTACTCTCATTCCTCATCACAGAAGCTGTATATTTCTGCAGTGGTTGGTGATAAGCAGTGTGGTGGTTAGAAAGAGAATGGTTCCTATAATCTCATGTCTTTGAATCCAACTTGGTCCCCCATTGGTAGAGCTGTTTGGGAAGGATTAAGAAGTATAAGAAGTAGAGTCTTATTGGAGGAGGTATGTTGCTAGGGGTGGGTTTTAAGGTCTCAAAGGCTACTGCCATTGCCAGTTAGTGTTCTCTCTCTGCCTCCTAGCCTCCTACTTATATATAAGAATGCAAGTTCCCAGTTACTACTCCAATATCATGCCATTTGCCTGTGAACATACTCCCCACCATGTTAGCCATGGACTCTAATACTCTGAGACTTTAAGCCCCAAATTAAATGTTTGCTTTTATAAGTCGCCTTTGTCATAGTGTCATATCACAACAACTAAAAGGTCATCAAGACATATAGAGACCCACAGTCAGTCAAATTTCAGAAAATAAGTGACGTGGAATGCTTAGCCCTAAATGGGACTGCTATACACATTCTCTTGCCCTCAAGACTCATGAAGCACCCTGCAAGTGGGAGGCTGAATTGTAAGGGTCAGACGTCAGGAGAACAACTGTGAAATAGAGACAGTGTCCTCTGGATACAATAGGGCTGTAGCGCTCATAACATCACAGCAGTTGTAATGGCCAGCACAAGACCGCTACAAGATCCAGCTGCCAACATTCCAGCATGGATGGGCCAAAGGTTCAGGAACTGCAGGCAGCTGATGGCTGCTCCGGAGGAAGAGTCCGTTTTCTTCAGGGGTGTGACTTCTTGCAGGTTCTCCAGGCTCCAGTGCAAGACCCCACATTCACACCCGTGAACATACAGGCAGCACTTGTTGGATTCAATGGGTAGGGTAGATATTTAAGAACATGAAGTTGGGAAGGGATGTGAGGTTCAGGCTTGGGAGGATGGAATGGAAGAGACTGGGGGGTTGGATATTACTTATTTATAAATACGTGTGAAATTACAAAAGAGTACATTTTGAAATTATAAAACAAAAGGAAATAAATCCAGAAAACAAGCATGTAAGATGGCCATCGATGGTATATTTTAAAATATAGATGTATTTCCTATCTGGACTTGGGTTCTATCTCCAAGACTTGACTATAAGCAAGTTCTCTGAAACATAAACCACTTCAGATCTCAAGCATTTGAGGCAACTGATAATCAACTGTATTTCATCCTCTGAGGCCATCTCAGAAGTGCTTTCCTGACCCCAGGCAATCCTCCCATGGCCTCCTCTTGAGAGACGCTTGACTGAGAGCAGACAGACACAAGGCTCACCTGGACGCTGTTGGAATTAACAACTTATAAGTAAAGCTTTCTCTTTCTGGGTGTGTTCTGTTTGCAGCTGGCCAAACAGACCTCCAGGAAAGTTATTTTTTTGAATCCTTTAGGCTCAAGGAATTCTTCAAAATCATGTTATGTTCGGTTAAATCCTGCACTGGGCTGAATGTTCTGGAATGTGTGCTTAAGTTCATGAAGTTCAAAATGCTTAACAAGATGCATTTTTGTTCGTGTTGAATCTTGATTGTCAGAATAATTTATGTTAAATCTGTTCTACTTGTACAGCTAGTGTCATCGTTCCTTCCCTGGAAGGTCCAGGAGTCATCTGTGGGTTTCCTACTGAATGTGACCACCCTTGATCGTATTACTATCACGTCTGATTCTAGCAGAGAGGAAAGTGGCCTGGGCTCATCACCAAAGCAGGGAATGAATTTAGAAGAGAGAGAAAACAAAAGAATCCATGAATAGAAAAGAGATCATTACTAGACAGTAACTAGATAGTTGCTAAAGATGCTGCTGCTGACTCTCCTTTAAGTTAGACTGTAAAACGCCTTGCAGAGGCACTGTAGCAAAATGAAAAAAAAAAGTATAACAAAAGATTTGGAGCTGGAGAGCTTGAAGTTGTAAAGTCTTTTTATATCATGCTACGTGAGCTCAAACTGTAAAAGTCAGTCACGATATGAAGATAGTTTTGTATTCCGTGTCTGTTTTATTCATGGGGTAAGGATGGGAAATAACCCACGCTACAAGATAATGCAGACAGTTTATAAACATCACAAACCCAAAGTTACAATCCACGCCGCCTCAATGTTGAAAGACATTTCTCTAGCAAGGCTTGAGCCTTCAGGAAATATGAGCCAGGCCCAAGTTCATGACAAATGCCCTTCTCCCACACTGCTTCCAGCTTTGATGCTCTTGGCCACGGAAAGCCTTCCCAGAATTCTGATGACTTGTCAGGACACTGTGGGCTCCTGGGTATTCTCATATTGGCTTTAGGTTCACTAACCATTGAATTCTTCTGTATTGTTCTAACAGGGGATCAACTCCGTTTCCAGAGAGTGACACCAATTGCCCTTCTCCGTCTGTCCCTTCTAAGACTTGTTTTAGATGCTTCCCACATTTCGCTGTTGTCTCTGCATCCATGCTTAAATCTTCCTGGGGGCCTTGCATGTTTTCTGTGCTCCAAGGTCTTTGTCACTGCTCTGGCTGTGTAGTCTGTCACCTTTCCACTGAAGTCTAGTGTCACTTCCTCCATGAGGAGTCCTGGCTTCCCCACTGCAGTGAGTCCTAGTCTCTCTGTCTTCTTGTCAGTATTATCTTGTCTCTACCACAGTCCTGTTTACTCCTCTCTGATTCCCACAGACTGTGAACTTCATAAAGATACTTTTCTGTCTCTCTCTTCTGTTTTCTCTTGTCAGGAAGAACCCCCTGTAGTTGAGAATACCCAGGCACGTGGACCCAGTTGACCTCAGGGCCCGGGGCTGAAGGTAAGAACAAATAAGGGTTGTAGGCGGTCAATACTGTGGGTAGAGGGGACCCAGCTGAACTCAAGATTGATTGAGACAAGAGTGAGGGTGAATGGCGAGGGCCGGTACCTTCATATGGCTGCTGCAGCATGTTGGGGGCAACACTTGGCTCAAGAGAAAAGTAAAATACTACACCTAAGAAAGAGTAAAGGTGACAGGTGCGGGGCAGGGTGCAAGGGGAGGAGAGAAATTTGATCATTTCTTCCCCGTGACAGCGTCCCCCTGAGACTTCCTGGGCCCCCACACTGTACAAATTTTGCCTTCTCTGGTACCCAAAAGTGTTCTTTGGTGTCTGCTGCTCACCTTTGAGGACATGTCTCTCCCCCTACCCAGGTTTCTTTCTTGTCCTTTGGCTTTTCTGTTTATACACATCTTCCATGAAGGTGAGTCAGACAAGATAGGAAGGCTGTCTAGGGGACTTGGGAAGAGCCAGGTGGGGCCATCTCCTCACACAGCTCCTGGTCACGTGTTTGAAACTGACAAGGTGACAGATGGCATGACAGAGGGTTCGGAGGACAGACGAGAACCTCTAATCCACCCTGGGGAGGCTAGGGCCAGAAGAGACGACATTTAAGCTGAATCCCTGAGATCAGGCAGGGTGAAGCCAAATGGAGATGACTTCAGAGGAGGGCATTGTGGGAGAACCACAGAGATGGGATGAAGGCGTCCAGGAGCCTGCTGCTGGCTCACCTGGTGTGGAGCAGGGTCTGCAGTAGTGGCAGGCGGGTTGGAGAGACAGGCAGAAGAGTCATGATGGGGACCTAGAAAGCGGGACAGAGGGGCAGGCACTTTGTTCTGTGGGCCAAACTGTCATGTATTCATGTATTTAGTATAAATAAATCAACATTTATTTATCTGTGTTTTAACTGCATGGCTATGTAAAGGTGCATTTTCATTTAATTTTAATAAATATAATAAAAATTATATTTAAGAATAATAAGATACATTTTAATATTATATAATGAATGCATGAGTGGTAATTATCAATGCATTTGAATATTTTATATTTGCCTTGAAATTATTGGGTGTTGAGGAGAATATGTGGGAAAGTGCTTTTGTGGTGGTGACATGGGGTGGTCAGGTCCTTGTGTTAGTGGAGAAACTGAGACTCCCCTTCTGGGTTCTTGGTCTCCTTAATAAAATAATTTAAAACTGATCTTTTCTAGAAGGGAATTCAAGGATCATTTTATTAGTGTTTCAAAGAGAAAGAACAGCACAGGTAAACTGAAAATTCCCGCAGCCACTAAGAGGGGAGACAGAGGAAAAAGTGAGAGCATTTGGTTTAGGTCTAGAGGACAGGCAGCAGGAAGAATGGAGTCTGTGGGGTGTGAGGAGAAGCCTGCCACACCATCCGGAGCTCCAGATCTTAGATCAGAGGGCACCTAGCTACAGGCTCTTGGACCCCAGGAAAAGGATGGCACCAGACACAAGAGTGTGGCCAGAAAGAGAGACAGTTTGCTAAGAAAGGAAATGACTCCCAAGAGCAGGGAAGGGAGGGGAGCTGGAAAGATGAGGAAATGCCACATGCCATCTAATCATGTGGCATCTTCTTTTGCATATCTTGGGTCCTCCCCACCACATGCTGCATTCTTTAGTAGAACCCTGGACAGGTGTGGAAAGGCTTCCTGTCTTCCTCTGTCAACTGTTTTCTATGTTAATCTTAATGCCCGAGTCTCCCTCCCTATGCACACTGGAAAGACTTGCTTGCTCAAGTAGTCAGGGTTGCAATCAGGGGACCAGCAAGCCACTGGCGTCTTCTCAAGGCAGGGTCTGAAGTGAGTTTGGAATTTTCAAGGTATGTTCTAGAAGCAGAAAGCAGCAACTCCTGACTCTTACTTCCCCAGAAAAGTTTGGGTTCACCCGAGACACACATTTCCTTAGATGGCCATGGTTTCAGTCACTGAGAGAAGGCTGTCCCGGGTTAAGGGTCCGCAGCTGTATCTTCACTCCCCTGCCATACTCAGGGGAAGACCCGGGTTCCATGCCCCATTGACTCCTGACATGTCACACTCTGAGAAGGGGACCTGGGCCCTCTGAGGAAAGAAAGAGCTTTCTTGCACACTGGGTAGTTTGGGCATGGAAAGAAAAATTACTTATGATGAGGTGTCATCCCTCCTTGGAGACCTTGGAGAAAACAGAAGGAGCTCTGCTGCATGTGTCAGGAATGGGAATGGGTGTGCTAGACCTCTTCACAGAGACATACGGAGCTGCTAACCTTCAAAAGCAGCACTGAAGTTAACTGCTACTACATGAACGAAACAGGAGGAGAACCATGCAGAATAAAACCTCCTTAAGCCCTTTCCCTTCCCATTTGTGCTCCCCCATCTGTAATTCTGTACACTTCTACAGAAACCAAAATGCAAAACACTTTGCTATCCAAACTGTCATATATTTATTATAAATAAATTAGCATTTATTTATCTGTTTCAATTGCGCAGCTATGTGCCTGCATTTTAATATTATATACAGTGAATGCATGAGTGGTAATTATCAATGCATGCATGCATGCGCCTTTGCCAATATATGTTGATGAGCGAGTGTTATGTATATTTTATATTTGCCTTGAAATTATTTTTCTCACAAGTGCTTACTTTTTTGTTTCATTGCTTTTTTTTCCCACTTAAAATATAACACAGGTGTCTTTCCCTGTGGGCGACCACAATTCGTATAACGGTGGCAAGAGGTTCCCTAAGAGGAATACTTTACTGATAACCGAGTGTTAAGAGCTAACTATTCTCTGGGACCTGAGGAGGTGGATCTGCCTGTGAACTGTCTTCTGTACAAGCGTGAAGACCTAAGTTCAGATCCTACCACCTGGATAATAGCTGGATGTGATGTCATGGGCCTATGGCCCCAGCTCCTAGGAGGGCAGAAACAGATTTCTGAGGGTTTGCTGGCCAGTAAGTCCTGACTTTGATTTCTGGCCTGCCCAGGGATGAAGACACAGGTGCACATACCATTGCCCGTGTGCTCACATCTACATGTTACATACACAAATAAAATTAAACACTTAAAAAAAGAACTGTTCTCCTACTTGCTAATTTTTGACAAATGTTAGTAAAATCATCACTGTGTGTGTGTCTCTCTCTCTCTCCATCTCTCTCTCTCTCTCTCTCTCTCTCTCTCTCTCTCTCTCTCTCTCTGTGTGTGTGTGTGTGTGTGTGTGTGTNCTCTCTCTCTCTCTCTCTCTCTCTCTCTCTCTCTCTCTCTCTCTCTCTCTGTGTGTGTGTGTGTGTGTGTGTGTGTATGTGTGTGTGTGTGTGTGTGTGCAGGCTTGTAGGACCGAATGCATGTGTGTGTGTGGAAGTCAGGGATTGTCACTGGATGTCTTCCTCTATGGATCTCCTTATTTATATTATTACTTCATGTGTATGAGTGGTATGCCTGTGTATGTCTGTGCACAGTCTGCATGCCTAGTGCAATCAGAGGCCAGAAAAGGGCACTGGAGCTCTCGGACCTGAAGTTACAGAGGAACATGAGCAGCCGTATGAGGGCTGAGAATCGAACCTGGGTCCTCTGTAAGAACAACAAGATTTCTTTACTGCTGGGCCATCACTACAGTCCCTTCCTTGTTCTTTGGTGCAGGGCCTTTCACTACACCTGGAAGTCACCAAATCATAGACTATCTGGCTGGGGCACCTCCAGACCCTACAGTCTCAGCTTCAGCAGTGACTGGCAGTGGATCTGTGACTTCGGGGGATGGAAATTCAGTCTCACGCATTTTCAGCAGCCACTCTACCCACTGAGCCATCTCTCTGGGTCCCACGCACCACCTCATTGTGTAGCAAACTTTGTATTATTCTATACACATTTTCCCAAAAGAAAATAGTTTTCAGGGAAAAACTTCACCCTTTAAGACTCATGCAAAATCCAAGTGGCCTTTTATTCTAATAAATTTCAGAAATATCTCTTTGACCTGTTTGCAGATCATATTTTTAAAATGTGACTAGCCAATCAGATGGCAGTGATTCTCACCCAGTACTTGGGAGGCAGAGGCAGGCAGATTTCTGGTCTACACACGTGGTTTCAGGACAACCAGGGCTATACACAGAAACCCTGTCTTGGAAAACAAAACAAAACAAACAAAAAGAAACAGCAAACATTAAAAAAAAGTGACACCTATCCAGGAGTGAAAAAAGTATGCCAGCTTTTAAATTTCCCCTGTGCTTGCTATCAGAAGCCGTTGTCTTCCTATGAATTTATTGGTAGTTTATGTTTATTCTTCTTGGCACTACAGTCTCCAGATTATTGTTTTCTCTTGTTCATTTCTAACTGAACTCCATGACCACAAGAAAACTTTCTGTACTTTCCTGATGGGTTACCTCAGTAAAATGACAGAAGGAGACAGAATTGGTACCTTTTGCCTTTGTCGAGTTGTCTCTCAAAGACGTGACAGACTGCTCCCCAAATTGCATCCCTCCTGCCCCTCTTGCCCCTCCTTCCACCAGGCAGAATGCCAGGTTTTGCTCTCCATGATGCAGGGCTCTCCCTAATCCTATGGCTGAAGGATTTTGTGTGTTCCAGGTCTGGGGAGGAGAGCCTGCCAGGTGGCAGACACCCTCCCTAAACAGGTCTTTGATTTCCATGCCTGGGCCCACTGAGGCAATTAAGCTGGATTTGTCTGATGGGGCAGAGGATCAAAGGTTTGATGTTTTGATAACTGAAGAGGAGAAAAACTCAACTTGAGAAGGGGAAAGAGAATGTCCCTCGGGACAGGAACGCCAGGCCCCTCAGTGGTGGGATCTGAGCTGGAGACAAAAACGCCTCTTCTCTGTGGGGGCACCTGGCTAGGTGTATAGCTACCAGGAGGTCCCCAGCCGATGGCCTGGGAGCCCTGCTGGGCTTTCACGGTAGGAAGGAGTTGGCTAGCATCATGTCACCTGTCCTCACTCTGGAACACACATGCTGGACCGGGAATTTGACCGCACTATGAGGCTGCAATGGAAAGTGTGTATAGGATGCAGGCAGCACAGGGCACAGAGGTAATGGACTCTTGACTGGCAAGTCTCCAATCCATCTTTGTTTTGAATTAAACACACAGACCTGGCAAAAGCAAGAGAGTTGGCCATGAAAGGCATGGCAACAGATCTTGCAGACACAGAGCTGGCTGCTGGCTTCTGCATCCTCAGCTTCACGGCTTTCTCACTCCTATTGCCAGGCCCTAGGGCAGCACCTGTTACTTCCTCCCGGTGAATGGCTTGAGTGCAGTTGTCTGTGAGTCCTTGGTCCAGGGCTGTAGCTCTCCCCTTTGATAGAGTCGAGCCCATCAGCAGCTGATGACTGTTTTAGCACGATGCTTGCTGCGTGAGGACTGGGTAAGTAGACTGCCTAGCTTTTCCTCAACTCCGAGATTCCTCTCAAAGAAAATGGCATTCCTTCGAAAGACCATCCATGGACTCCTGCTTTGTGGTTTCTGGTTCTGTCTGGAAGTCCGCAGGGTTTGCTGCTGGTGGGTTTAGCCTGCTGTGGCAGGGCTGTACCCTCAGAAGTACAGAACAATGTGAGGCTTGGTGAAGGCAAGCCAAGGCCACCAGGAACACTCTTGCCCTTGTTTCTGTTTGGCTCTGAACCCCCAGGACAAAGCAAACATTGTGCAAGGTCAGGCCTCTACTCATGAAAGGCTCTGCCTTGTGCAGTAGGAAAGAGCTGCTGGGGAGGAGGGCGTATGTCCAGGATAGAGCCACTGTGAGACAGGGCCGAGACTCTAAGGGAGGCAGCCACCAAGAGCTAGAGGCAGAGAGAACATAGTTCAAGGGGGGTGGGCAGAGGAAAGCCAGGGAGGAATGGGGTAAAGAATAATGGATGGTAGGCAGGCCCTGAATAAGAGAGGAGAGAGCAATGTGGGCTGTGAGAAAAACAGAGACACCAGCTTGGGGGCAGGGAATCCCCGGCAGTCTCTCATGGCCACAGCCGCATCTTGACCTGTACAAACTTCTCAGCTGCTGTGATGGGTCAGATGTGTGGCAGATGACCCAAACCTGGGGCTCGGGCTTAGGAGGAAAGGCCAGCTGGATCTCCTGGTTTGCAGCTGGTGGGTAGGAATGTCTGTAGAAGGTGAGAAATCAGAAAGAAGCTGGGTCTGCTGGATGTCCACAGGGCTGGCAGGCCTTTGTGCTAAGCAGAGGTTGACGGATGGCACAGCAGAGATGGCATCTGTGCCCTGTGTGATTCCTACAGAGCCCGGGCATCACACCAGCTCCAGAGGTGGCTCAGCAGGTGCCCGACTCCATCCTCGGGACTGAGAGTCTCAACCAGCCTGTTCCACAGACTTAGCCACTTAAAACTGGATGGTGCCACCTTAGTCTCCATGTGCCAGGAGGCACTCTACCTGGCATTTCCTCCTGGCTGTCAGTGTCTCAAGTCCTCAGCTGGTACCCCTCTGTTTGAGAGAAGAAAATTGAACCAGCAAATGTGTTCAGTGGATGCAGGATTGAGAGAGTTCAGTGAGTCTCCAGGGTCTACTGTGACTTAACCGAAGTGGATGGGTCGTGGGCTTTTGTATCGGTGGTTCTGAGTCAAGATGTGGGGTTCCCACCAGCTGCAGATGCAGTCACCTCTAAATGAGGATGCTACTCCTGGTGTCTCTGAGCCGTCCAGGGAGGATGTGGATAACTCAGCAAAGCACAAGTAAGTCCTGGGTAAATGCTACCTGGGGTTCTGTGTTTTCCAGCCATCTCCTGTTGCCACCACTACCCGGCTCTCCCCAGGCTCTCAACTCTGCCCGAGGCCTTGATTTTCAATGACCTCTGTGCCTGAAGGCATCTCGCACAGTGGACAGCGTGGACTCCATCCTAGGTCTGCTGTTTGATGCCCCGAGGCCTTCTGGATTATTCACCTCATCTGTTACCACAGGGAAGCAGACACTGCCTGCTCTCATGTGCTGTCCTGAGACTTCGCACTGAACTCGGAAGGCACTTGAACTCCTTGAAGTGGAGGAGCAGCTGGTACTGGACCCCTCTCTCTTATAGGACTTTCCCCAGAATGGAAAAGGTTCTCAGGATTGGCGGAGAGAACAAAGGCATGCCTACAAGGCAGAAGGGCCAGCCCACCCATCCCCTTGTGTCCCCTCTCCCATTTCCTTTGTTCTCCTCTCCCTTTCCTGGTTTTCTCCCTTCCTGTCTCTCCCTCTCCTTCTCCTCACCAGGCTTCTTCTTACCTGCCCCTCCTCTTCTTTCTCCTTCGGGGCCTAGCATCTTTATAACACTTGACCCATGGCACTGAGAGCTGTAGTTAGGAGTTCTCCGTGGCTCAGATGTAGATCTGGCTCACCGCTGATGGTGGACGCTGCAGATACAAGGGTCCTGCCAAGTTCTAGGTAGTTCTTAGCACCTGAAACCGAGCCTGGTCTTCCTCTTGTAACTCACGGTCCTGGAGAACACAGAACGAGCCCAGTTCAATGAACAGCCATGGAGCCAAGCTGCCTGCTCAACCTCAAAACTTCCTCACCCTCTAACCCATTTCTCCGGTCCCCGTTTATACTCCTGTGTGCCCCAGATTCTATACAGTGCTATCACCTGTGCGAATTCATGGTGGCTACTACAGTCAGGACAATATAATGTCCCGTTATCCTAGGGAGTCCTCTCACAGACCTTCAAAACCCAGCATCCTCCCTTCTGCCTCGTGGCCCAGCCATCCAGCTTGAGACTCACTACTTGTGCTGTTTCCAGAATGCTATGTAAATATAGTACCAATGTTTCGGGTTTGTAAGTTCATTTAGGCAGTTCCCTCGAGACTCCCCCACTGTGCGTGGTAGTTTGTTTCCCTTCAACACTAGAGAAGTATTTCACACTGTGGATGTGTTAGAGTTTGCTTCACCATCCACCCGTGGAAAGGTGATCTGGATTGATCTGGATCACTTCAAACTTGGGGCTATTATAAAGGCGCTATGAATATTCCTCTTCGGGGTTTGTGTGGACCCAGGTTTTTCATTTCCAGTGACTTCTACTGCGTCTTTGTATGTGTGTGAGGAGGCACATATATGTACGGTTCTGTGTATGGAGATATTCATGTGTGTGTGTGCTATATAGGCCAGAGGCCAGCCTTGGGTGTCATTCCTCGGGTGCTGCCCACCTTGTTTTCTGAGCTATTATTGAAATACAGCTGAACTGCCTGGCTAGAGGGACCCATCTCCACCTCTCCAGGGCTGGGATTGTAAATACATTCTGTTCTGCCTGGCTTTTTGGTGTGGGTTCTGGGAACTCAACTTGGTTCCTCATGTTTACAAGGCAAGCACCTTACTGACTAAGCCATCTTCTTAGCCCTCCTAACTATCTTTGCATAAACTTTGGGCTTGTACTTTTGGAATTAAAGTAGGAAACATGGGTCAAACCCTGTTTGAATAGTCGAAGATAAGTCTGAAAAATGAAGCTGGGCATTCCTCCTATAAAACCGGCAGATAGAATTAGAGGCTTTGTGTAAAAATCTTCGTACTTAGAAACCTCTAGGAAAGTACATTGGCCGCAGGATTGCATTCAGGAATATACCTAGAATTTTATTTTGACCAGACATGAAGAAAGGCTGATAAAAATATGTTATCACAAAGAAGTTTCTAACCCTAAGATACTTCTAAGGGAACCAATGGGAAAGGTAATTCCCATGCAGTCCTGAGTGGGGTGATCCTATTTGGGAAAGTGGTAGGAATGTCTGGCTTGAGGGATCCAGCAGGCTCCAGGCCCCAGCTCTGACAAGTTGAGGGCTCTGTTCTTGGTGGCTCCACGACTACCCTAAGTCTTAGTGTCTTTGCATTTAACAGGGACACAGGATTCTGCCCTCCCCAGGGAGTGATTAAATGAGGTAATGTGGACACATTCTCACTGTGATGGAGGCTGCCACACAGCGACTTTTTAATGCTTTCGCGTATTATCAGATGTCTTGAAATAATTTTCTTCCTTTTGCATCTGGCAGTAATAAAGTTACATATTTGCTCTCAATGAAATATCCAAAATTAAGAGAAAATTTCATTTTAAAGAGGTTGCAATGCACATTCCTATCTTGGATTAAGCCAATAGATACAGATAAATAAGAGTAAGATGTAAAAAAGTCTTAAAATATAAAATATTTTGGTTTAGGTGACAGAAGTAGACTCCACATTTATCTACAACATGGTGTCATCTGAGTTCAAAGCAATGTTCAAAGATGAGAAAAAAATATACAAACACTAGTCCTGGTGTCAACTCATTGATTCTTTTAACTTCTGTCTCTGGTTTTCTCTTTTCCACAGAATGATTTTTTTTTTTAGCTTCCTGCCAGGTCCCAGCCTTCATGGATATGGGGTCTCATCGCTCATGATCACAGACGAGTGATGATGGTATCCTTTCTAGTAAGGTGAAGAGAACAGCCTACCCCAGGACTCAGGTTGTAACTCCACCAAGAACAATGGCATTCCCCTGGCTTCTGGCAGCTCAGGGTCATCAGCTGGTCATGCATAGTGCCATGTAGACAGAGCCCCTTCCCTTCACTAGTGGGCTCACAGTCCTGGGGGTGTGCTTCTTTCTACAAGCAAGCCAATTATCCTCCACTAGCCTCTGAATGCAATATTTTGCAAAAATCTACCTGGAATGAAAGTTTAGTCTCTATGGCTGGCTATAAGCTCCCTAGTTTTGGTTTTTTAAAATTTCTATACCCCAAATCCTAGCTATAGGAGCTTGAGGCCTTTCCCATGGGGAAGCAAAAGCAGACAAAATAGGACAACTGTAATCGTAGGGTCCATGTCAGTCTCATCTTTAGGGGCCCGGAGGACCTGGTGACGACCTATCTGTTAATATCTTCTGTAGCCTCCTTTAGCTGGGGTGGGGAGTGTCTGTGGAGGGCATTGGTAACCTTCAGCACTGTGGTGGTGGCTAGGATCACAGGGGAGGGTCCTTTTCACATTGGATCCAGATTTGGGGTCAGTATTTTTTTTTTTTTTTTTTTGCCAGTTTAAAGCCACCAGACTGGAACTAGTAGGCAGACTCAGATGTAGGCAAGGATGCAAAGGCTGAGCCATTGTCAGACCCCAGGAAGGAGGCATCCAATTTTATTGTAATATCTGGGCCTGATTAATGCAGCCATTTTAGCTGACTTAGATTGATGGCCTGGTGCAGCCTGGCAATGTGATCATTGGTGTACTGTAAAAGGTGGGGACTCTGGTCTCTTGTTCAACAAGAACCACCAGCCGTTTGCCTCCTGTTGGGCACCTTCCTTTTCTGCTCACTTAACTTCTTTGTGTATTGGTTGGACTCTGGAGCAGTTCAGGTTCAGGCAGGAGACCAAGATCTGGAGAGGCCGCACTGGTTTCAGAGCCACCTCGAGCCAGCTTCTTCTCTACAGCTTTGTAAGATGGGGACAGACATCACAGCCACAGAAAAAGGCTGTTGGTGAATAGGAATAAACACGATCCATGAAATGTGCTTAGCCTCCCGCTGGCCCGTGGTTAGATCTCAGAGCACATGAGCTGGTATTGATGCTAACAGATCCAGTCAGCTGGGTCCGATTGATCTCCAGCTCCCCAGTGCCTCAGGATGCGAGGGTGGTTAATTCAGACTCGTGAACCAACAGAACATCGTGGTACATAGGTCCCTTTTATGAACATGAGGAAGGAGGAGGAAAATCAATAACAAAAGTGTGATGCCATGCCATTGGGTGATTTACAAAAGAGCCAGGAGAAAGAGAATGGGGAAAGGATGTTAGCAATGAGAGTCCTCTAGAACCTCACACGGCTGTACCCACACCATTGCCCTTTCCTAAAGCTCAGGAAACCCTGAACACACATCTAACCATTCGAGTAAGCGGCCCAGGCAGAGGGACTCCTAGGTCCCAGGAATGTGGTTTCCTTTCGATGCTTTTATAACATGTTGGGATGGAAGCGTGCGAGAAAGGAAGGCTTAGAAACCTGAGATTATTTTGTTCAGGACAATTCAGATATTAAAGGGCTTAGGGCAGGCAGGGTCTGGGTCTTACTCTAGACTTGTTTTCTGCTCACATCTTCTTCCTATACTCCACGATGCCCTTCTAGAACCTTCTCTCCGAGGGTAGCAATTCATCCCACAACTCTCCATTGCTCCCTTTTGATCGCTAGCCAGGAAGAGATAGAGCAGGATTCACTCACGGGTCACTAAAAGCCCCTAAACTCAGACAGAGTGGCTTTTTATAACTTCCTAGGACAAAAGAGTCGGGGTCAGTATTAAATATAATTACCGTGGGTTTGGCTAATAACCGACATTCTTCTCCTGTGTGCACTTGTGGGGGCAGGAGGCCCCGCCACGGCCCCTCAGGTCACCTAATCCTTCCTTGCTTTTATCCCGGGAGTGAGTCTGAGCAGATGGAGGCTGAAGCTCTCAAATTACCCCTTTTCCCCTCCTGTCTCATGAGCAGTGCACGCTGCAGCGGATGTGGCTTTTTTGTCTCTGTGTTCCCATGCCCTGCCCCTCCCCATGCCTTCCTCGCCTCTTTCCTGAACTCCCTTGGTCATTCTTACGGTCTCAAAGCTGGCATCCTTGCAATCCGCTCCATGGGGTGGCTCAACCTGCAACCTAGCGGTGAGAGAAAATCTTTCAGAATCGTTTTATACCACCCCCACCCCCAGTGCCATTCTGTTTCTTACAGCAGTGGCTAGGTCAAGGTCTAGAAGGGATTGCCAGGTACTGGAGAGAAAGGCCGCTCCTCTGCATCTCACCATACATTGTCTTTCGCTTCCCATGACACCAAAGTTTACATAACCCTATCCAGAATCCCATTGTTTGATCACATGACTGGCTCTCCCTGAGCACTCAATGAGGGTACAGGCTCTAGACCTGGTATGTTTATTCTAGGATGTGCAGTCTGTGTTGGGTGAGTGTCTGATGCATACATTATAATCAGAGCACAGTCTCGTGGTATGCTCAGGCCTCAGTGTCCGTTTCTCTCTGACAGCCTCAAAGAGGAGCTGGGAGCAACAAGAATGCCCCATGAGGCTGGTCTCTGCTCTTCCCTGGGGAGGGCTTCCCCGAGGACTTGGCTTTACATGTCTGAGGAGCAAACGAGAACATTAGATACATGATCTCCAAGCCCTCTCCACAGTGTGAGTCTGAGATCTAACAATACATAATGAAGTTATTGAGTCCGCTGGGGACAAGAGGCCTCTCCTCTACTTTACTATAGGAGGTAATAATCCTTTAAGCTCTGCTTTTCCAGAGAGAGTTAATTAGGCTGGGTGTTAGGAAAGGAAGTACTATTGGCCCTGCTTCCAACACACAAGTAAAAATCTAACACTTCCATCACCTCACCGTGAATCATTTTCTTCTGGACACCATCTCGTCCCCGCCAGCCACAGCTCTGACCACCAACCCTCTGTTTGTCTTCCCTCCCCCAGAGCCCCAGAGAAGTCCACCGACTCCAGTTTTGTGCTGTGACTGCTGGAACCAGTCCTGCAATGTCTTCCAGAGGTGGTCAGCCACATTCTAGTCCTCATGTGATTGAAGATGCCTATCTTCCTCTGCCCCAGTCATTCTTTTAGCAAGGGTCCCCTCATACTAGCCCTGGTCTCCCAGTGCTTGGTGTCATCTACACACGCCAAAAACTTGGAGCTCTTGGTTTCTCATGCTAAAACAGTCTTAACCCATGAAGACTGCTGTGGGGGAGGCAATGACTTCTGAGAGACGAGTATTTGGGAACATGGGCCTTCTGTAACTGGAAACAAACTTTGACCAGAAAAAAAAATGGAACATTTCTGAATTTGATAATTCAAAATCCCTCTCCATCTGCCTTGGCTGATGTTTGCCCACCTTTCTAAAACTAGCCTTGTTAGCTTCACCACAACACGAGAAAACCAAACAGCTTCACCTTGAAGGTTCCCTTTGGTACCAAGCAGAGAGTGGTCCTGATCTCTGCCTAGAGATAGGCACAGATGAACAAACCTTCTCCCACTGGGTGAGAACTCTCTTAATGATGGGATGGGTGCTCGGGGAGCAGGGGGGGGTTCAGGGTGCCTCACCTCTGGTAGATGGACTGGGGATGCCTCTGGGACCTGTTTTGAAGCCAAGCCAAAGTTTCCAGAGTATTCAGGGATTTAGTATCCCCCCTCCCCCGTCTCTGCTTTTCTCTCTCTGTGTATGATACACACAGAGATACATGCCTGTGCACGTGCAGACACATACTCATCTACTCACACACATATCCCCATGGTCTATTTGCTTGATGGTTCGTGCAAATCTAGGATCTAAAGCCTGAAAGGTAAAGTTTGGATCTGTCCATTTCACTTACACTTACTGCTGAGGGACAGTGGTTGCTCTAATCAGTCTTCCCTTGAGCACCAGTTTCCCCATCTCTACATGGAGAGAAGGAACAGCTCTTCCCTTGCATAAGGGTCCTGAAGTTTGAGTCAGAGGCTCTGAGCACATGGTTGAGGGAAAGGTGGTTGGTTTTCCATCTCTGGTGTCCACCTGCACAGTTGTGTGGCAGGCAGTAGGAAGGGGAGCCAAAAGACATGATACATAATGTATTACAGGCCCACATGGGCCCTGTGGCCACACAGCCCGAGGGTGGCACCTCATGCACTCCTGACCATGCTATGTGCAGGCTGCCTGTTGTGAATGAGAGAGCATGTGCACACCACCACACTAGGTGCCTGGCTCAGAAGGTTCTGTGGACTCATACTCATGGACATGAACACAGGGCTTAGCAGACAGTGAGAGATTAGTCATTAATACCAGCCAGTGCAGTGATACCTTACAGGGACTCAGCCCTTGGAGAGTCTGCTGTTAATGTAGGAAGAAATGGATGGGAAGGGAACACAAACATGCATATGGGGAAAGGGAGGGCTGAAGGGAGAGAGGGAGGGAGGGAAAAAGAGGGGGGTTGATTTGCTGTGGAACAATCAGAGAAGGCTTTATGGGAATGTTACATAGAAACTAGGCACTGGGCATGGAAGTGAAATATTTCCATGGAGTCAGGAAGAGGGGGAAAGTTGAGATTCTGATGTTAGCTGGGAGAACCAGGTATGAGTGGAGCCTGCCGTGCAGGAGCTGGAGCTCAGGGATGGTGAGGAGCGAGGCAGGGCTTCTCCCTCAGGGTGGTGGAATCTCAGACTCCTTCTGAGGGGTTGGAAGGCCCCAGGGTGACTTGAAGTCGAGGAGAAACATGCTCTAGTGCTCCAGCAATGCCTGCATGGTGTGTCACTGCAGTCGGTCACATGGGCTCTTCTGCTCAATCTTCCAAAGGCTCCCACAGCCCACATCTAAATAGCAGGAGAAGGTCACATTCTCATAGCAGGTGCGCTGTCCCCCTTCTGAGTTCTTAGCTCACCAGGGAGAAAAGGATGTAAACCATGTTATTTGGAAGCAGAAAAGCTCTGAGTAGCTGACAAACTCGACAGATACAGGGAATAGGGGTGACTTCAGTAGAGAGAGGCAGTGGGTTTGAAAGGAGATGGTGATTCCATGTGGAAGGAGCAAGACTCAACAGGGAACAGTGGTGGAGACTCTGGGGGAGAAGGGAAGAAAGCAGAAGGAGAGAGCCAAGTCCCCAAAGCAGTGCTGGAGACATTGTAGCAGCTACAGCAAGCAGAAAGAGATTGGAGGTGTGAGATCAGACGGAAGGGCCTACCAAGATCCTATGAGGCTGAGGAAAGCAGGCAAAGGCATCCACCTTTGTCCCTGGAGAACCTGCAGGAGTCTGGAAATAGTAGTATGCCCGGTTGCCTGGCTACAAAAGGACTCATCCCAATCACCATTTGAACTCCTCTGTTCACGTTTTTTAATTTTCTGATTCACTTTCTCAACTTCTAATCCAAAGCTCAGCTGGAGAAACCTCTGTTTTCAATTTGTATTATCTACCCACCCACCCCCCACTCCACATTTTTAATCCTCTTAGATTCCATTTCTGCTGGGTTAGTGAACCCACTAATCAGGTAAGCAATGAGCAGCAACTGGTCCAATTATGATGAAGAATGAGACAGGCAGAGATGGGTCAGAGCGTCAGAGGGGTTCATGCTACCATGGAAACCACCCAGGGGTATGTGGGTCTCGACACAGAGACACCCAGACACCCATGAGGTTGGTGCCTGGGGGCTGATCATCACCTGGTGAGGGGCCCTGTGCCACTCACCTGGAATGGTTTCCTTCTTGTCCCTACCACTTCACAGGTGGCATCATGACAAAGTCCCTCTTGCTCTTCCAGGCTTGACTCAAATACCTCTTCTTTTGGAGTGGATCCAGGCTTGGGTGAAAATCTTCACTCTTAGGGAAAAACGATAGACTGCCAGTGTTGTCATATGCTACCTCTGTCACCTGGGGAGGGGAGTGACTCTCTTGTAAGCCTCAGTTTCCCATTGCGTACCTGTTGTCAGAGGATTGGGGCAGACAGCCTAGCACTGGGTTGAGGTGACATATTAAATACTAAATGTGAGTACATGGTTTGAGACACATTTTGAACCCTCCACAGGTGACAATGGCTTCTCATTCCCTGGTTTCCTTGACACCCGAATCCGCCAGGAAACTTCTCACACATCTGTCTTGATTACAATCTCTCCAATGTCAGAATCATGTCTCCTTCATCTCTCTGACCCTTGGACCTGGTCTCATGCCTGTCACACACTTCACTGAATTAGTATTGAATGAATAGCTCAGTAAATAAAGAGTAAAACACTCTGGTGTCTTATGGAACATTAAAAAATCTAGAAGACTTTCTAGTTTATGTCACAAACTTTCGCTGCTTGGACTTGGAGAGTCATCTGTTATTCAACAAGTAGGAGAAATGACTCAGTTTGGTGCAGGAATAAAACCCATGTTCTTGAAGGAACATTCAGGGCTCCACATAGGAGCACAGTGAAGAAATCTAAGAACTTAGGCCACGGTAAGATGAGAAAAGAGAGACACCAGAGAGGACGCCTTTGTGCTCAGCTCTGCTCATCATGATCCTCGTGGGAAGTAATCTCTTGAGGGATGAAAGAGCTCTCATGTGCTTCTAAGTTCTGATTCCCAAGGAAATACACCCCTTTCCTCTCTGTCCTCCTTCAGCTTTAGTTGTTCTTTCCTGTCTCCGAGGAGCTTCCCACAATGCATCACTCACTATGCTGACCTTCTCTAGAACTGATGGCTTCTTTCAAAGGACAAGCACGTGCTTACAGTCAAGCAACCCCATAACAAAAGGCTCTATGTCTCAAACGATGGGTTTAATAAGAGCCATATTTTGGTGCCAGCTCATATGTACCCTTCTTCAAATTTGAGAAGTTAGATACTTTTGTAGTGAAAGCGATTTCTCCTTTCCTTCCCCCCACATTTCTTTCTCTTCTTCCACACACTAGCAAATGAAACTGAAGTTCTCCTAGGCAGCCTTAGAGAACAAGCAAGGGAGGAGTCGCTGTCTGTGGTGCTGAAATGCCATCGTTCATTCTAATTGTAGAGGTTAGGGAAATCCCCACCAAAGAACATTTTGTAGTTCCATTTTGCTACAAGCTTTCTTTCCCCAGCCTTATGAATATCTTGAAAATTTCACTGTCACAAAATAGTAACTTGTGAGATACAACACACATGCATGTGGGTGTTGCATTTATAATAATCTCAAAATCAGCATGTTTCTAGCAAGTTGAAAAGCACAGGACAGAGCCACACCAGCACTTGAACTTTGCTTCTGTTGATGTCTCTCTGTGGCGACCATAAAAGAGAGGCCAGGTTGGCCCCAAAGAAAGCAATTTAACATTAGTTTTAGCTTTCCAGGACCTAGGGAGATGTCTCAGTTGGTAGAGTTCTTGCCACGCATGAAGAACTGAGTTTGACTCCCAGAATGCATGAAAACTGAGACATGCCAATGCTCACCTGTAGCCCTAGCTCTGAGGCTATGGAAACAGGAAGGCTCCCAGAACTTGTTGGCCAGTGAGTCTAGGTAAATTGGTGAGCTACCGCTTCTCTTAATGAAGAGAGACCTTATATTCAAAAACCAAGGTGGAAAGTTATAGAGGATGACATTGGACATTGGCCTCACATGCACATGTGTGCATAAGCATGTGCAGTCACACATTCATGTACACAGATGTACACCATAAATACACAAATATTAACTCTTCGAAATTGACTTTTCACTTGTTTCAGGATCAGGTAACAAGTTTGGAGGTGTGTAGGGTAGGAACATCTGTGAGTTTCCATGTTTTATTTCCCAGAACTCAGAGGTAGGTGGTCAGTTGAAAGGCTTAAATACTTTCTACTTTGTATTTTAAGGCTAACAGGTTGTGCCTTCTCCCCTCTAGAAGCTGATAGACTAGTGGGAATAAGTACTTGCAAATAGAAAAAGATTGGTTGGAGGTGAGAGTGAGAAATAGAAGTTTATAAGGAGCACAGATAAAAGCCAGAGGAGGCGGTGATTGGCTCTTTGCAGAAAGGAAAGAATCCACTGTGTTTGGAGGAGGCTCAACATGTGGCAGGCAGACAAGACATAGTGGGTGTGCTGGGCATTTTTTGTCAACCTGGCACAACCTGGAAAGAAAGAACGTTGGTTGAGAAATGGCCATATCAGACTGGCCCATGGGCATGCCTGTGTTGGCATTCTCTCAGTTGATGGTTTATGAGGGTAGTTCCAGTTCAGGCATGTGTTCTGGGTTGTATAAGAAATCAGACTGAGCAAGTCATGTAGAGCAAACAAGCAAGTAGTGTTCCGCCATGATTTCTGCTTCAGTTCCTGCCTCCAGGTGCCTGCCTTGAGACCTTGATTTCTCTTCATGATAGACCATTAGCTTTAAGATGGAACAGATGCTTGCCTCACAAAGTTGCTTTCAGTCATGGGTTTATCCCACCCATAGAAATCAAGCAAGGATGCTAGTGAAGGAATGTGTTCTGTCATACACCATAAGAGTGAGAATTAGTTAGCTCATGATATATGGTCTTTCTGGGTCCTCTAGAACATGCTTTCCATCTACAGGTGGGCAAATCATGACTGGGCTCATCCTCCGGTGTCTGAGGTTACTGGCTCTGGATTGATTAGCTTTGTCTGTAAAAGCTGAGACTGTTCTGCCCAGAGTGACTCATCTAGAGTGGTATTTTCTTGATTAATGATTGGTGTGGCAGGGCCCAGCCCCTGTGAGTAGTGCCATCCCTGAACTGGTGATCTGGGATGCTACAAGAAAGCAGGCTGAGCAAGCCATGACAAGCAAGCTAGTAAACCAGTAATCAGCACTCCTCCATGGCCTCTGGATAAATTCCTGCCTTCAGGTTCTTGCCCTGACTTTCTTTGATCATGGGCTGGAACGTGAAAGTATAAGGGTAACAGTGTCATCTGGAATTAAAATATTCCATCCTGCAAAGAAGTTCTTTAAACAAGAAAGTGAACAACTCAACAATAGTTTCAGGAAGTTCCTGAAATTGACCAGATTCATTAGGCTTCTCCTTTCCAGAGTAAGCAATAAAAGCTGAGAGTCTCTCAAATAAGCCCAGCTGCAGAGAAGACCTTTGAGACCACACCAGCTGCCTGCAAGAAACAGAAGCTAACTGAGATGCCTGGAAGAAGTTTAGACCAACTGAATCACTGGGAAGGATATTCTACAACCTGTTGAGCTCACTGTAGGTTGGGCAGTGTGCTCCAGGTTTTCTAGCTTTGGAGAGTACTGTATCACCAAAGCCTACCTACTCATGCTGGGGTAGGCTTTGGTGATGCAGCTGTCTTTGAGTTATATCTGCTCCTGTAGTAACCCCTAGCATATATTCCTGTAAGCCACCCCCCAAAATCCTCATTGATTCACCAAGTTGGACTTGGATAGTATGCACATTTTGGTCTGTTGTGGGCTTCCTATCTGAGCTGAGTAGATGTATGTATTGCATCTCCCTAGGAAAAGTTTTGTCACCCAAGAAAGGGAAACCAACCCTTTCCTCCACAAGCTGCTTTTGGTCATCATTTTTATCACAGCAGTAAAAACCCTAGCTAAGACACCGAGATACACAGCTCCAACTTCCTTCATGCTATCTTTCATTCCAAAGCACTAAATAGAGTCAAATCTAACATTGTCTTTGGGCTTTCAAGTTGAATTGTTCTGGCTTTAAGTCCTGACCATGCTATCAATAAACCATATGGCTACCTGTAAGTCAGGTAAACATCCTAAGATCCAGTTTCTATATGAAGAGAATGGTGGCATCTTCTAGAGATGATTTTAGATGGATAAAGAAATGAGCATGATGCAGACAGTAGTTGGGGCATCCAGAGTTCAAGAACGCGCTGTTTCCTAATTAAGGGCCTTAAAATTTGCTCTGAACTTGAATTCACTGTGCAAAAAAAAAAAAATGTCTGCGTTTAGCTGCTTGGAAATTTAGGGCATGAGATCAAAACGACTTCATGTGGGTGGCTGATGATCTGCAGTCATGTGACATAGAACTCAGGATCTGGATGGTCACCCTTCTCTGATATGGCAGGATTCATTTCCGGCATATGGAATTAAAAGAAAGCATGTGTTCAACTACTTTCCCTCAGAACCCTCAAAAATGCTTCCCATACAATGGAGTGAGATTGCTCTTAAAAAGTCACTGCCATTTATGGGGTAATTAATATGCATATTAAGCATTCTAAATATATATTTCATCAAATGGCAACACAAATCGCCTGGAGCACTCTATGAAAACACACACACACCAGGCTGGAAAGGCGCTGGGAACTGCAAATGTCTCTGTGGCTCAGTCTGCTCAAATGCTCGGGAGTGGAGTGGATCTACAGAATTCAGGGCAACAAAGGAGATGTTCCCCTTGTTCCCTGGAGAGGTGACCGTGTCACCCACGCCAGGAAGGGAGAAGGAGATGGGATGGTAGATCTCTGTTTGCATTTGGCTTTACTTTGTTATTTGAGAATGGGAGATGCGGGGACAAGGAGGGAGGGCCAACAAGAGGCAGAGGCCAGCAGAGCCTGTGGGCAGGCTGGAGCAGGCTGTGAACAGAGGCTCTTCTTGAGCTGAGCCAATGGCTGTGCCTCAGTAAAGGCCACTGTCCCTCAGATCCCTAGATGTCGCTTTGTGTCCTGTCACTGTTACTCACCATCAATTGGGTGGGAACGGTAGACTGTAAGGTAGACCTTAGCCTAAAATGCCAATGTTGGGGATCTGGATACTGTAATGTTGTGCAAGGCCAAGCTATGTGTGCTCCATTGCCTGGGTGAGCCAGTAGGATCTCTGGAACAGGAGGGTTTTGATTCTCTGGGAAGGGGAACCCTGGTGGACACATCGCTGGTTTGAAGACAGGCATTAAAATAGAGTGATTGTGAGCAGATGTAAGCATGGAGACCTGCCAGGAAGAGTCACAGTCTGAGTGTGGCAGTTCGATTGTACCTGGAATCTGGACATGTCCTTTCCTGATGTCCATGGTAGAGAAGACAGCTGCAGGAGGCAGGCGGGCCATGGCGAGAAGAGCAACCTGAATCATGACAGCCTTGGATGGTGAGCATTGTGCCATTCTTCCACACCTTGTCCCTGTCCAGTGCCCCATCCCCACTACAGTCAGATGAGGTAAAGACAGTCTACCTTCAGGTCCTGCAGGCAGGACAAGGGCAGAGTGAGTGACAGGTGGAAGGCAATCGGGCAGCTTGACTGACAGCGTGGAGAGGAGACTCAGATTCTTGATGACTGCTTGGGAGAATGAGCAGCGACAGGGGATGTGGCTTCAGAAAGTCTACTCCCCATCCAGGGGGAGAGGCATCTCCTGAACAAGTGTCATCCTGCCCAGTAGAGGACGGGTTCATTGGATTCTCTTCAACCTGGAATGCTGAAGGAGAGCTTTTGTTTATCGCAAGCCATGGTGGAAAGTGGATACTGTTCTTGGAAATATTAATTTTTCCAGTTTTCCAAATTAACGTTTTTCTGTTTTTGCATAGATTTAAATGACCAGGTAGTATTGCACCAGTGTCTCCTTCTATGACACTGGATGTTGGGAGAAACTCATTTGATATCAAGAGTTCAAAGAAGTTGGTTCCAGTCTATAACGCACAGTGTTTCTTCTTAAAAAAAAAAAAAAGATTTATATCCACTGGGTTCATGTATGCATGTGTGTGTACATGTGTGTGGGGGGGCATGCATGTGTGTGTTAGGGCTAAGGGGTATGTGTACATGAATTCAGATGCCCATGGAGGCCAGAAGAACACTCCCAAGAGCTGGTCTTATAGTGGAGTTAGTTATGTGTTGGCCAAAGCAGATGTCCTAGACTTGACACGTGGTCCTTTCTAAGAGCAGTGTGCATGCTAACCTCGAGCCCTCTCTCCAGTACCAGTCATGTCTGTGTTTGAGCTTATGGCTTCAAAACACCTTCAGACCTGATGGATACAAATGCTACTTACTCTTCCTTAGCACTGCTGGGTAACTCTGGGTCTCAGATGAGCTCACGGGAGCCTTTGTCATCAGAGGCAGGCCAGGGTCAGCCATCAGCAGCTTGTTTCTAATGCCCTCCGCCTAAATCACTGATCCCCTTGGCTCTGTGCCTGTGTCCATGCAGACTGTGTAACTCCAAGGGAGGAAGGGAGGAGGCAGAAGTAGCTACAGACATCAGAAAAATTTAGGCTTCTCTTTGTCCAGCATCTCCCTATTCAAAGTAAGAACTGCTTCTTAAGCCTCAGCTGGGCCAGGAGCCCCTCAACAATGAAAAGACACCAGAGTTGCCCAGTGGGGGTTCTGGGGACCTAGAAGAATGATGTCTATTGTCACAGTGAAAGGCTGTCAGAGTCACAAGAGGCAGGTTTTTCCCAAGCTGTACCTCACCTCTCCTCTGAGCTGATAGCATGCCAAGCGTTAGCTGCCCACTTTCAGGGATGCACAGTGTGTAAAGGGAGGGGCGCTGAGGGCGTCATTTGTTCGTAGATTATGCTCTTTGCACAACAGTGCCTCTTTCCCCTTTATTCTCTCCTTTCTTGGCTTTTGGCATGGAAATCCGCATCGCATTGGGACCCCAGTTACTCAGACTTGTCAAGAACAGACATGGGAAGTAAGGGGGAGTACAAGGGAGGCTGTGACCAAACTGGGGCTCTAGGGATGGGTATGGGCTGGGATATGATCAAGTTTGCCAGGGGTTTGTGTTTGTGGCTCCGCCTGTGAGTGTATATGTGACTGCCGTGTGGCACAGGGTCCTCATTCTCTTCTACTCCCCCTTTATGAAGGAGCCTGTAGCTCAGTGGCCATTGCAGGGCAGCTCTCAGCACTGCCATTTGGTGAACAAAGCCACAGTTCACAACTCTGGCATGATGTAACCAGAACGCTATATTTACTGATGCACAGCCCACACCCTTCTCCTGACTGTAACAGCTAGGCACTATTTACAAAATTAAAAACATAAATTGCATGAGCTACCGCAGCAAGTTACAGTTAATAAGTCTATGGCGGATGCCTGAAATCTGTTACAGTGGACTAATATTGCTGAACTGGGGTGCTTGGAGGGTTTGGAGTTGGGAATTTCTATCACACAAATGTCCCGGCTTCAGCAGACTTGGTAAACAAGGAGGGGAGAATCTTACCACCTTAAGTTTTAAAGAGGGGTGTGTGTATAAGTTCTCCATGGGGTCATTGGGGCTTTGAACAGGAATGAGGGTCTCAAGAACTTGGGATTAACCTGGACTTAGCCAGCCAGGGGCCTAGGTCGGATCTCAGTGCTAATTATCTCTATCTTTGGGACATTTTTGAACTTCAAGCATGAATGCGGATAGAGTATTGCACCCAGTATCAGACACACAGTGACTCACATCATTTAACGGGCTAGCTTAGTCATTTCTTGGAGCTGTTTGAAAATGTGCCAATTGAAAATACTCTATGTCCCCTGCCATCTACTCCCAACTATAGAGATGAGATCGGAGAATCACCCTTTGCCCTCCCAGACACAGATGCTTGCAGTTATGATAACATGGGAAAGGGAGGCTTGGCAACACTGAACACCTGGGAGTGAGGAGAAGTCTTCCTTCAGAAAGGAGGTGGGCTCATGAGGATGCCTCTTTCTCAGGCCCATGCTCACTCCTTGATTTCCATCTTTGTGAGGATATACTATGTGCAGTGTATGTAGCCATATTGGAACTATGAGGCAATGCGTCTAAGCACGGAATTCCATCATGCTGACACATAGAAGATTTTCTGCCACTAAGTTGGTACTCCCATTGTAAGGCAGTCTGCCTTCCAAATGATTACGAAAGAATATATCTCATTTGACTTAAGCCACTGTCTGTTACCTACTGTCAGGTTCATTACCACCCATTATTACTTACATTATATACAGTGTTGTGGACTGTGCTAGGTTCACAGCAGTATGAAGAGAGACTGCATCCACTGCCCTTGTGACACTTGCAGGTCCCTGAGATGTACAGATGCTGTGGGAAATGAGAGATAATTGGAGATAAGATTGACAGGGCTTACACGCTATGGTACCCATCACCTGGAAATACCCTTAAGGTTGTGAAATAGGCCAGTATCCCAGATGGCTTTTCTAAAAGGAGTCAGTTGGTATTCCACAGAAAGCATGGTAGCATTTGCACTTGAAGTGGATACTGAACAATTATCTCTATAGACAGTAGGAAGAATGATAGCCCCTTGGAAGATCAGGAGGAAAGTCAGTGGCATACAGCTATAGGGATCTTCAGGCATCTTGGCATGTACATGAGGATATAGACATATGGACTTGAGGATGGGGGACAGTGTGGCCACTGACGGACCCTGTTACATCTGGGCCATCAAATTTGATGTTGACCAGAACACGGAATGGATGAAATGCCAGCTTGCACCCTTGATGAGCTATGATGAAGAAGGCCCCTGATCCCCATGCATCTTCTCCTAAGACCATTGGCCTACTCTGATCAGGAAACACAGCAGCAGACTGAGCCCAGCCAAAGGAAGGCCTCCACGACATTTGACTTGTACCCTTCAAATATGTCCCCATCATCGAAATCGAGGAATATCTGAGACCAGTCATAGACGAATGTGGACTTCTGTTAACAGCCACATCTCAGCTTCAGTTAATTTGTAACAAATTTACTGCCTTAATATGAGATAATAGTAAAATATGGAGGACCAGATTGCAAGTACACTCTGTGCTAGGTAAAGAAATCTAAAAATTCAAAGCTGATTTCAAACGAAAAGTTCATTTCGTATCACCCTTTCTTTCCAATGCCCAGGGAGCACTGCAGAAAAGGGAGTGGAAAATTGTAAAATCAGAGTAGACCAGAGCCTTCTGGACAGGACAGGACCACTGCATTTATGAACTAACCACAGCTGTGCTCGCCTGTACAAGACCTGTACATGATCCAGCCAGTCAACATGCCAGTGTGGGGTAGACAACGAACTCCCAAGCTCTCACTCCTAGCTAGGGAGCTACTGAGATTTGCTGGCTTCTAGGAAATGGAAAATCAGTTTTCTTAAAGGGGTCCTGTAGGTCCACCATGCTCCATGGGGATGGTCTTACATTTTTTATGTTTATTTGGATTCACTTGGTTATAACAGAATAGAAAATACAATGCTAGGGAAGGGTGGGCTGTAGATCTTGGAGGAGTTAGGGCAGAAGTAAGGGGTGGATAGGCTTAAAATCCATTGTTTGCAGGTATGACATTCTCAAGGAATGAATATCATTATATATTACAAAACTGAAAATAGAAATAAAAGACACAAATTTAAAAGCAGTTGTGGGACTCTAGTAAAAATCTTTGCAGACAACTGAAAGTAATATTTAAATGCTGAAGGAAAAAAATAAATCACCCAAAGATCTACAACAACAGAAAACAGTCTTTAAAAATGGAGGAGAAAGAAGGCAGGAATGAAAATGAGAGGAGGGCATTCTGAATCAGTGACACAGAATGGACGGGCCGGAATGAGCCCACACACATTCTTCAAACTGATCCCCAACCATGACCCCATGTGGGAAAGGATGGACTTTGTTGTTGTGATGTTCAAAAGACTTTGGAATGAGGCAGAGGTGGGGGACATGGTGAGTAGCACAAGCGAGAAGCAGCAAGGACATGAAAACTCTATTACAGAAATCAACGCAAGGTTCAAAACCAGGAAACATCTAGAAGGAACATTTAAAACACTTTACAGACAGGGCAAACCAACATTTCTTTGAACAGTCACACAAAGCATAAAGCATAACATTTTTGAAAAGTGCTAACCTGTGGGCTTACAAGATGGTTCTACGGGTCAAGAGCACTTGTTGCGAAAGCAGGGGGCTCTAAGTTCAAATCCCCAGCACCAGCGTAAAAACCAAGTGTGGCCACATACGCTTGTAACCCCAGTACTGGGAGACAGACATGGGCTAATCCCAACAGCTTGCTCGCCAACTGTCCTAGCCAAAACAGTGAACTTCAGGTTTAGTGAGAGACCCTGTCTCAAAACATACGGTAGAGAATGATAGAGGAAGATATGCAATATATTTTCACACGTGTGCACATGTATTCATGTCCACAACACACACATAATTTTTAAAAAGAAAGGAAAGAAATAAAGAGACCTATTATATTGAAGAAAATCATTAGGGAGACAAGAAGGCAGTGTGCTCTCTGGGGAGGATTTCTCTCTCTCTCTCTCTCTCTCTCTCTCTCTCTCTCTCTCTCTCACACACACACACACACACACACACACAAAACACACACACACACACACCTCTGACAAAGAATTGCTGTGCAAACAATATAAAGAATCCTTACAAGGGAATTACCAAAAAAAAAAAAAACTAATTTGCTTCAAAAATGCTGGAAGTTTCAAACAGACACACTGCAGAGGTACAGAGGTTTACTTGCTCAGAAACGAGCCACAAGCAGCACAATTTATCATGAAAATGCAAATTAAAGTTTCAAAGAGACGCCTCAACACATTCACAAGAATGTTTATGACTTAAATTAAGACTCATACCAAGTGCTGGTGGGGCCAGGGACTGCTACCTCTCCTTCATCCACACATAGGAGGTGCTCTCTAGGCTTCCCACAGTTAAGACCCTACTCAGCAACACACCCTTTGTTACTAATGTGTTGAAGAGAAAGGAAGACACTTTTCCAGGAGAGATTTATTTGGTACAAGTGTAACAACTTTCCTTTAAGTTAAAAAAAAATATCCAAAAATAATCTACATGTGTAGACACTGAAAGTCTGGCTGCCCAGGACAGGGTGAGGGGGTTGAAAAGTCATAGTTTGGAGAAGTAAAAATATTCCATTTGTCCTTTTCTAGAATTTGACCAAATTGTGCTTACATGCATGCATTTTAAATGCAAATTGCCCTTCAAATACAGTAATGAACAGTTGTGCCGATCCACACTGTAGAATCCCTCCTAGGCCAAATTATCACATCCACAACTGCAGAACAGTTTGTTGTCTATTCAAAGCCTAGAGTACTGTCTGCCACCAGGGAGCCACTAACTGTGTACTTCCTGCGTGCCTAGGTAGCTGCGTGGTAGACGGAGTGACCTGCCGCTGGAGTTTCCTTCAGTCCCTTGTTCTGCTTTTGTGCGGTGACGCCGAATGCTCAGTACAGGCGGCTGTGTGACAAAGTGGACCTTGGAGGCTTTGCATAGTTAGGGAATGTCGACCCAGGCTGTCCCATCCAGCAGGGCAGGGTATTGCTTTCTCTTCAAAGGGATGAATGGGGAGACAGGCATTTATCCCAACAAGAGAATAAAACAGGAAATGAGTTCTCCCATGTCCTGCCTGGATGCCTCCTGAATGGAAGGTGAGAAGATGGGAGAGGGGCAGGCAAGGTGGTCCTGAACATTCTAAATGATCCGTTCGTTCACCCGAGTGTCGTCCGGATGGGCTGTGAGTGATGTGGTCAGTGGAGTGATGACTCTGGAGAAATACAAGCCCTGAGGAGGATCTCTGTCTCTCTCTGTCCCCCGCCCCCAACCTGCCACCTCTCTGCCTCTCTCTCTCGTTAAACTGAGTGAGACCGTGAGGACTTTCCTGCCAGATACAAATTCCAAACCTTGCACATCTCAGCTTCACCTTTAAGAGAAACTGTGTTATTGCCTTCATAACTGTGCGCAGCAAATCAGAAATTAGAGAGAAGGCAAAGCGACAGTGATTGATGCCCGAGGCTTTCCCCTGATTCGCGGATTAAACTCATCAATCTATATGCAGAAGATGTGTCCAAGGCCAAAGAAAGCAACCAGCCTTAACGGCTCTAGTTGACGGAAGGGGAGAAAGAGGCTGTCTTGGTGGTACACAGAGATGCGGGGGGGGGGGGCGGCAGACTTGGGGAAAGTTTACCTCTGAAAGGGAGAAGCCCAGGGGACTGAAGGTCTCCTGGGGTGGGTGTGTATGCTCTCACTGAAGGAGGGAAGTGAGGAAAGGTGCCCCAGAGAGTCTAAAAATTGTCACATTTCTCCTTGGGAAAATGGAAGGTCCTGGGGGGATTAAAGGCCACAGAGACTTTCTGTTCTCCCTTACTATAGATCAGCTCTTTCTCTGTCAGCTTCAGACTTGCATTGGCTTCTTCATGAATCTCTCTGCCCTCATCTTTTCCCCCAGTTTGTCACCTGGTCCTCTACAAGGTTGGCTCAGGAAACCCTTCCTCCCCTTGTTCTGTGTCATGTCCAAGCCTTTCCTACACACTGTGGGGTTTATTTGTTCGTTTGTTTCTTAAGCGGTTGAGTATCAGGCTCTTGGAAGACAGGGGCTTTATTGGTCCATTGCTCTACTGAGAGTGTGTGTTAGCATGATTGGTGTGCTGGAAGTGCTTGTCACCTGGCTGGTGACTAGCCAACCCTTAGCTGGTTCTCTGAAGGTTGCATCTATGAATGTGAACTCTAGCGTGGGTGTCTCCGGAGCTCTGCTTCAGTCTCTAGCCCCCCCCCCCCAACAATATATGATTCCTAAGGTTGCTGTGGCAGTTGTCTAGAGAACATAGTAGTTTAAGGCAATATACTGTAACTCTCTTGTCCTTTTGGAAACTCCATGTCTGAAATCCAATTGTCACCAGAACTGTGTCCTTACCAATGCCTTAATAAATAACCCTACATAATCTCTCCAGTTGTTTGACTTAAGGTTTTCTTGGCCTGTGGCTGCCTTGCTGGGTTCTGTCTCCCTCTTCATGGGACTTCAACATCAGTGTGTATTGTCTCCTGATTCTCAAAAGGACCTCTTGTCTTTGGCTATAGAGCCCTCCCTAATCTAAAATGACCTCATCTTATGAAACTTACCATAGTAACATTTAGAAAGGCCCTGGTGACCAATGAGGCCATACCCAGGAGTCTATGGATGGACACTGTTTTGGGAAACTCAACTCTTCAGTAGTGTCCCACTTTCTCATGCTAAGATTCTGGTGAATTTCTTAGCTACATGATTTGTTCCTGCACAGAATCTCCTCCACTTTTGGTAGTGGGGTCCCAGAGCTTTAAGATATCACGGAATCCCTTCTGTGATCACTGTAAATAGTCCAGACAAGAGAAGCCAGATGTGTAGCTTTCCACTGCGCCTTACCAGGTATAGAGGCAATGCGGATTCAGTTCCAGTTGATCTCTGTGGGAAACAGATGGTTCCACTCTCATTGGAAACCCTGAGAGCTGCAGTCAACCATACTGGAAACTTCAGAGGAAAATAAGGAGATGGGAGGCTAGAACTTGAAGGGGGTGGGGAAAAAGCAATAAGGCAAGAGAATTCAGAATCTGAACATGAACATTTAGATCAAAGCAAAAGAAATGAAGAATTTGAGTTGGGGAGATATCAACTATTTTTTTTTCAGACAGGGCAGAGTGGCATTGAGAATCTGCTAAATTATTGCTATTATTATGAGAATCATTAATAATGGAGGAGGCGATTGTTAGATATTAGTGATATTTCACTTGTAGTCATTTTAAAATTTTACCATTACATGTAAAATAAGAGTCTCCTGATCTGTGACTCATACGCCATGGCCGAATCTTTTGCTGGCACTCTTCATGACTTCTATATCTTTATTGTATGAAGGCTTCTGATGTCTTTGAAGATGACGGCCGACAAATTCAGAGAAGATAAAGCACACATCTGTAAGCAGATGATTGACACTGGGTACGGAATAAAAATGTTCCATTTTTATAACCATGACACACAGTCAAGATCATGGTTGGTGATGCAGAGACCAGGGAAGGTAGAGAAGAGCAGAAGTCTCCCAAATCTGTAGGCATTCACAAGCCTCGGGAGCACCTCGTCACAACCCAGGATGGTGCACCTTCACCCCTGCTCAATACATTCTGTAGCCTGAGAAAGACAAACGCTTGGTCCCAGTCTTTGATCCTCAGAGCTAGTCCTGCTCTATGCTGGGAATGGGCTGCTGGACTCACTGTTTCTTTGACTTACAGTCTGCCCAAGGATCATTCCAATGACAGAGGATCTGTTGCTGGCCAGGTCTGTGCTAATTTCAGATGTTAGTTTTCTTCCTCCCCTCAGCTCCCAT
Source organism: Alexandromys fortis (assembly GCF_014885135.2). Classification (NCBI taxonomy): domain Eukaryota; kingdom Metazoa; phylum Chordata; class Mammalia; order Rodentia; family Cricetidae; genus Alexandromys; species Alexandromys fortis. The sequence goes on along the minus strand of NW_026067968.1, from coordinate 2,362,289 downwards.
GATGGCTCCCTTCCCCTCCAGGACTGCCAAGTTACTCTTCATTAAACGTGTCTCTGTGTGCACGCACACCAGCAAGATGGAGAAGCCAAAATTCAGATTGCTCAGCAGGAGAGTGGGGGATTTTCTCTGTATTTATCTACTATTTATTTAGGTCCATTTGAGCTGATATGACTGACTTTGAAAGACGTTGGCTTGGAAGTTGTGGGAGGTGTATGGATTAAGATGAATGCTCTTTCGGGGTACACAGAAAACTGGGAACACACATAAACACTTTCTCCTATTTCCACATTTGTGCACTTGCTTCTAGAGTCTTAGGTAAGTTTCTTGCGTGCATATGCCTGTGTTCATAGGTCCTGGAGGTGGAAAGCTATATCCTCATGAAGTTATACATCCCCATGTATAGGAGCTATATAGATAGAACTCATCTATGCAATTTCCCATACCGATGTATTCATCTGGCTTTTTCACTCATCTGCCGCCCCCCATTCTTGATGCCTCTTGAGCATCCCGCATGTGTGAGATTGAGTGACACCCACAAGCAGCATCCATGGTGCTGATAGGTTGATGCATTCATCAGTCACGCTCTCCTGTGAAGAGGAGGGGATGTGCTGGGGTATATAAAACAAGCTTGTCTTTTTAATGTGTAACTACTTCTAAATGAAGCATGCTCTGCTGGAGAGAGGAAACGTGTACAGAAGATGCAAGTGGGCTGTCAAGATGGCTTGGCAGGTTGAGATGCTTGTGTCTGGGCCTGATGAGTGGAGTTCTATCCCTGGATCTCACTAAGTACCTGGATAGAAATGATTCCTGAGAGCTGTCCTCTGGCTTCCATACATGCACTGTAGTGCATGTTCATCCATCTGTACCCATGTATGTTGAGCGCACATGTGCATACATATGTGAATACACACACGCTAAACTGAAATGAAAAAAATATTTTAAATGGAACTCACAAGATTCAGGAACCTCCTGAACATTGCAAGATTCCCAAGGCCCCTCCTCTAAGCACTTAAGGTCACTTAAGCAGTCACAGTTGTTGGGAGGACACTAGGACCAGCATGGGTAAGCTGCCTGAGAGCTGTGTAGGAAGCTCCAAGGTTGACGTTTTCATGAGTTGTAACCCATGCTTGTCAGTGACACATCCGCCTGAGTCACGCATCCTCCTCTAAGTGACCCCACTGGGTCCCTTAGGAGGCTTGGGTGGGATCATTCATTTCTCTGGTCTGTCATCAATGTCCAATCTAGTGTGAAGTGATGTTTGCTCATAACTTCCCAAAGAATGTCATATAGTACCTGTCAAGTGTGGCAAATGGGACCTCCTAAAACTAAGAAGCTCTGTAAAGCAAAGGACATGGTCAATGAGACAAAATGATAGCCTACAGAATGGGAAAAAATCTTCACTAACCCCACTTCAGACAGAGGGTTCATCTCCAAAATATACAAAGAACTCAAGATATTGTTCTTCCAAAGAACAAACAATACAATAAAAAAAAACCCTAAACAAAAAACGCTCAACAAATGAATCTAAAATGGCTAAAGGATACTTAAGGAAATGCTCAACATCCTTAATCATCAGAGAAATGCAAATCAAAACAACTCTGAGATTCCATCTTATACCTGCCAGAATGGCCAAGATCAAAAACACAGACGACAACTTCTGCTGGAGAGGTTGTGGGGAAAAGGGAACACTTCTGCATTGCTGGTGGGAGTGCAAGCTGATACAGCACCTTTGGATATCAGTGTGGCGGTTTCTCAGAAAATTAGCAAACAATGTTCTTTGTATATACCCAAAGGATGCTCAATCATACCACAAGGACATGTGCTCAACTATGTTCTTAGCCGCATTATTTGTCATAGCCAGAACCTGGAAACAACCTAAATTCCCCTTGACCGAAGAATGGATAAGGAAAATGTGGTACATTTATACAATGGAACACTACACAGCAGAAAAAAATAACAACATCTTGAAACTTGTTGACAATTGGATGGATCTAGAAAACATTATATTGAGTGAGGTAACCCAGATCCAGAAAGATAAATATCTATTCACTCATAAGTGACTTTTAGACATAAAGCAAAGAAAAACCAGCTTACAATGCACAATTCCAAAGAACCTAGACAACAAAGAGGACCCTAAGAGAGACATACATGGATCTAATCTACATGGGACGTAGAAAAAGCAAGGTATCCTAAGTAAATTGGGAGTGTGGGGACCATGGGAGAGAGTAGAAGGGAAGGGAGAGGATGGGAGGGGAGCGGAGAAAAATATAGAGCTCAATAGAAACAATTAAAAAAATACACATCTTGTGAAATAAAAAATGTAAGAAGTGAAAAAAGAAGAAAATGATGAACTGAATAAAAACAGTGTGGCAAATGCTTAGAATGCGTGTGATGATTCCCTGACGTCCAGGCAGAGTCAGCAGGGAGGGGAGTCATGCGACAGGCTGCGAGTCACCGCATTTGGATGCAGTGGCACTCCAGATGGGATGAGTCATCTGGACCAGGAAGATGCAGACCGCTTTCTCATCATTGACAGAGTACCAGAGGGTGGACAGGGCAAGAATGAGGAGAGGGCTGAGTGCTACAGGGACTGTGGACCTCGTCGACAAGTCCACCAGTCACAGCCAGAGACCAGTTATATACCTAGAAAAGATCTCGGTGTGACCCCAGCCACTGGAGCATCAGGGGAAGAGGAAGCCACTGGGTCACTCCAGATCCAGGAAAGCTATGATGGGATTTGGCTTTTGCTTCAAAGGTGTCATAGGTTTAGCAGGAGCAAGAGAAAAGGCAGCGAGAAGACGGGGTGTGGTGGCGCATTTGAAGCAAGCTGGCTCAGGAGACAGGAAAAGATAAATACATCTCTGGGATCTCAGGGGTGGGGACTAGAAGAGGGGCATCCTGGGAGCCAGTGGGGGAGGCTAAGTGAATGGCTAAGATGGCAACAGTATGTGCGTGTACACATGCATGGTGAGGGACCAGAGGACAATGCTGTGGCTGTCCACCTTGTTTCCAGACAACATCTGGCCCTAGCCTGGCACTTACCAATTAGGCCATGCTGGCTGACCAGTGATCCTCAGAGATCTGCCTGGCTCAGGCTCTCCCATTCAGGGGTCACAATGCTGGCCACCACTTCTGGCTCTTCTACACGGGTTCTGAGGCTCCAGCTCGAGTCCTCATGCTGGCACAGCACACACTTCACCGACTGGGCCTTCCCCTCAGCCCCAGACAAGCTTGTAAAACAGGAAAAGGTGATAAGAAGCCAGCGGAAGTGTGACCATTTTCCTCCAGGGTCGCCCTTCATTGGCATGGAAATGGGCAAAATTAGCATTCTATGATAGGACCTGGAATTGACTGGAACCAAGCAGCCACCCAGGGCACCTTGTAAATTGCCATTCAGTTCTTTCTAGCTTTGTGCCAGGCCTGGCTCCCAGGTTCCTTTAGGTCTGCATTCAGCATTCCATTTTCTGTCTTCCCTGCATTGTTTGTGTGAACCAGCTCCTAGCATGAAGCCCAACACAGTTTGCTATATTTGGGTCTTAAATCAATCACAGGCCAAGAAACTGCACGTTAGTCTAAGCCGTTCGTTTAATATTTTATACAGACAATATAATTAGGATTTCTTCAAAGCAAGTTTCTAGACAATCAAGGAAGACAGCCACTATCAATTTATAAGATTCCCGAGATCACACATAGGTTAAACTCTCTTGGGAAACTGGGCCATGACCTCACACTTCTTTGCTGCGACATAGTCTATCATGGTCTCCTATGGGCCGGCATGGTGGGGGGACATGGTCTCTTGCCATAGGCCAAAGAGAAATGACAGCTAGCAAGCGAACACCCACTGCTAATTCAACTCCATCTGCAGAGCACTCTGATTATTAGACTCGTGCGTGCAATGTGGAAATGCTGAGGTCAGAGTGGCCCCAAGCCGCACTCCAGTAGAGTGGGTCTCTGTCTCTATCTCCATCCATCGCCAGATGAAGGTTTTGTCCAGATGGAACTCCTCAGCACTCACTTCTCTCTTTTCTATCTCTCTTCTCTCTGTCTCTCTGGCTCTCTCTTTCTCTGTTGGGGTCAAGTACAGAGACCATTAGGTGTTTACTAAGACCCCTCTCCGTTTCTCTTTTAGTCATTCTCAGCTCAGTTCCTTCTTTTTTTTTTTTTTTTCACAGCAGATAACCATGTTACTGGCTCCAGACAATAGAAGACAGGCGGAAATCACAATGTCATCCCCATGTTACACACGTAAGACTTCTCATCCCCCCCCCCATCTTCCTCTGTGCTGAGGACTCTTAAAGCAAGACTCAGGACAACATCCAACCCATAGGCTTAAGGATGTGTTACCATTTGATGTGAAGTTACCCTTCAAAGGATCATGTGTTGGAGACTTGGTCCCCACTGCAGCTGTGTTCAGAGATGGGCATCTAAGAAATGATTGCATCATAAAGGCTGTGATGTTATCAAAAGGGGAATTCACTGCTGGGCACCACTGATGGTGGCTTTATTGTGAAGTGGTGGGTCTCGGCTGGAGGGACAGACGGGTTGTGCCTCCGAAGGCCATCTCCTGGCTGTGAAGCTCCCTCCCTCGGTTTTCCTCTCTGATCCTCGGTCTCCCCCAGAGGGTCAGCTCCACTCCACTGCTATGAGTCTCTGCTGCTCCACAGACCTAAAGCAACAGAGGCGGCCAACTACGGCTGAAGCCTCTGAGACGGTGGAGTGAGCCTCCCCTATTTAATTTGTCTTCTCAGTTGCACCACAGCACAGGCAAGCTGACTAACATGTAGGAGGCTGCAGAACTCTTTTATTGTAATTGAAGACAACATTTAAGAATTACTGTGACATGCGCGTGATATTTTGAATACAAATATTCGTGTTCACAACAATTTTTTTTAACATGCTGCCATCCCCAGCAACTTCTTGTGTGCATCATATGTGGTTTCTTTCAGTCTGCAGAGACTTCATGGTTCCAAGCACAGAAATTGCAATGTGCATTGTATGCATAGGAGACACTTGATGAACCCTGTTCAGGACAAGTGGAGGGAATCCAGCCACAGGGAGAAGGACCATATGGTGGAGGCTGGGGTTCTAGGCAGTAACACACACACTGATTCTAGGCTAGAAAAGCAATGGACTTGGAGGGGCAAAGCTGCTGAGATTTGTGGGTTTATCTCTGTTTCCTTCGGTAAGGAGCCGGGGCTTGGGGGATGGTAGAGGAAACAAGAAACAAAGAAAACCAGGAGTTTTGATGGCAAGCAAATTTTGATTTTTGGAGGGGCCGAGATTATACTCAGAACACAGTGGCCTGTGCCTCAGAGGGACAGCCTCAACATCCCCAATGTACTTGTGGTCTACGAGACAGTGAAGGGCCATGACACCCACCCCACCAAGACACACAGAAAAAAAACCCCCAATATTAGAAAGTTAAGTGCACCAGTGGCAAGACTGCCTGGTTATAGAAAAGCCAGCATGCTTGCATGGTAGTTTATGTTGAAATGTATATGAGTAACTCTTTTTACTTTGGCTCTACTCTAAGCATGACATACTGCAAAGAAGGGACTATTTAAATGAGCCCTGGTGTGAGGTCTATGGTCGTTGTGGGCTCCTTTGCCCTTAAAATCACCTGTGTGGTGGTTGTCATAGTCATAAGACAACTATTTCAATATCATATATTAAACTGTTTCTTTTTTTAAAAAATCTTTAAAATTCTGGTTTTCAATTAAAGTAAACCATATTATTTTAATACCCTCCTGAAGACATCATCTCTGGGTCTTAGAGACAATGGCCTTGACTACAGGTTAGTGCTTATGTTTAAAATAATACTGGCAAACTCATAAGTCCAAGTTTATTAGATGCTGAGTGTCAGTGGTAGGATCTGTCTATTTGTCTGTCCATCTGTTTTCTATCTGTCTGTCCCTCCCTCCCATCCATCCATCCATCCATCCATCCATCCATCCATCTATCTATCTATCTTGAGACAGGGTCTCTTTATGTAGCTGACACCTACCTGTTTATTCTGTGCTGGTCATGAACTCATGGTTCTGTCTCTACCTAATGGTGGGCCTGTCAATGAACATTTCCCCCACGTGTGTTTAGTTTCCTTTTTCTAGTTTAAAAATGCAATCAGTACTGACAAAAATGGAAATAAGATAGACTTGGTTAGGAATAGGTGGGAGCTTACTAAAATGCTGTGGGATTTCCAACTCCCCTCCTCTTTTTGTGAGATGCTTCTATCCTTGTGTGTGATAAGAAGTTTTACACTAAAACCACTCAACTGAAGGGTTTAAACAGATAAACAGCACCCGAGTCATCGGAATAGGGACCCAGGACTGGCAAGGGTGTTTCTAGGAGCTCTTACACATGGACAAAGAGTTAGAGCACATATAGCCTTCCTAATAAAGCCCAAATCTGTTTGATTTCTGCTGACGCACTTTGAATATAAGCCCTGTCTTCTTTGGTCTGTATCCTGTATCCCTGAGGCTCTATTTCCTTTTGTCTTCTTTCAGAATCAGTCACACAGTACCCAAGTTCTATCAGTCCACTAAGTAGACATCATCAAGCTGCATTTTAAGCAGGGGGTAAACTTTCAATTTGTATTTAAACATCACAAAATTATCTCATTCACTAGCCACCATCACCCCTCTTGACCCTCACCTTCAAGGGGAAAGTGATCTGATTCTGATATTACTTTGCACAGGGTACAGACATTCTTTCTCCACAGCCCTCTCTGCACCTCCACATCTGTCTCACTGCGCTGCTGCGGAGGTCCTCATGCATGTGCACACACATGCACACATTCTGCCAGGCTGCTGAACTTCTGCTGTCTTTCCTTCTGTCGGCAGTGCTGTTCCTTGCTCTCCTAGGCTCAACTAGAATATCTTATCCTCTGAGTCACACTCATATGTAGCTTGGGCAGAGAATGAGTCCCAAGATTCTTTTCTTTACTGCCTAGACACATTCATTTTTTAAAGGGAAACCCTATGTACAAGGTCACTGCAGAATAAAGTGCCATCCAAACAAAAGCTCAAGGCTGGCTCTGTGTCAGAAAGGAGTTTGACAGTGTGAGAGATGAAGGGGATGGGTGGCACCGAATGGGGCTTTCTCCGCACACACGCAATGATAAAGGAGCACAAATAAGACCACAGTGGCACTGTGCCATTATTGTTTATGCCAGCCAATTCATCAGCAGCTGCCTCATGAGAAATCCATGGGCACTGAAGAGGGGCCCTAGCTGGACTCTCACTCAGGCTCTTCCGTGGGGTCCCAGTTCCATCATCTGCATGGCAGTAAGGTCACCAACTTTACCCTTCCTGTTGGCTGCTCTTAAGGAGTTCTTGAGAATGCTTGGTTCCATGGAGTTCTCAGAGGCTAAAGCAGGTGTGTTGGAAATATAGGTGTCCTGTTGTGTGATCACGCCAATGTTTGTAGTCAGGGGACAATGCTAGGGATTAGTGGATGGAGGCCACAGAGGCCAAGACACCCTCAAATCAAGGAGCAGCATTGCCAAACAAGTGGTACATCCTCTTGAAGTCAAAGGTTCTCAATATCACCCAGATGCATGCTCAGGTCAGTGACCTACGTAGCATGTCCTGGGCTTAGAAACAAGCTCCATGTCATACACCCATGAAGACTTCCTCCCTCTCTCTTTGTTTCTTCATTCTGTATATTAGTATACATCTCGATATCTCTGAGTACATTGTACACATGTGTGTGGAGGCCATAGGTCAGTGTGGGATGACCTCCTCAGCTACTTTCCACATTATCTTTTGGGACAGGCTCTCTTGATGACACTGGAGCTTGCCAAATGGTCATATTAAGTAGCCAGCAAGTGCCAGGAAGCCTCACGTCACTAGCATCCTCATCAACCATATTAAAGGCATAAGACTGCAACACCATACTTAGCTTTTTACACGGGTGCTGAGGATTTGAACTCAGGTCCTTATGCTCATCTGACAAGCACTTTACCAACTGAGCCATCATTCCAACCCCTCTTAATTTTTAAATTATTTTCTTCCTTAGAAATAATTGCAGACTCACAAAAACTTTAAAGATTAGTACAGAGTTCATGGCTAATTACCCCTCCCACCCTCAAGCAGCAATGACACCTTACAGAACCAAAGTCAAGGAAGAACTGGAACACTGACCAAAATGAAAATTTTGCTGGGCCTTGGAGTATATTTTTAATTCACAAGATTTGGCTTGGTGCCCCCAAGAGACCAGAGGAAGTTGGATCCCCTGAAACTGGAGTTCTTCATCCCGAGAACTTTTTCCACACTTCTGTGTTTTCAACTTTGGTGCTTCATTGTACCAATGGATTGTGGATCTCCCATCATAGTCAGGTTAGATGATTGAAATCCACTTGTATCTCTTATATACAATGCACTTCAAAGAAGTCTTTTAGCTCAGTAGGCATTTGTGGAGTGATTTAATAAAATACTGAATATCTCTATAAACTGATCTATATTTATATATCTCTCTATATATCTATAGCTGTACCTACATCTTTCTTTCTTCCTTCCTTCCTTCCTTCCTTCCTTCCTTCCTTCCTTCCTTCCTTCCTTCCTTCCTTCCTTTCTTTCTTTCTTCCTTCCTTCCTTCCTTCCTTCCTATTTATCTATGGAGTCCTTGTTTCTCAGACTGTGAGAATAGATGACTTAAGGACATTGAAGTCTCAAGGAACAGCTTTTGATGACAAGATCTCAACCTCGGAGGATGGTGTTAACACCATAGTGAAAATCAGTACCTTAGTATCGAGTACTGTTACTTCACGTAACAAGCATAGCTCCCCAATGCCTAGTCCGAGTCAAGTCAATTTAATTAACTAACAAAGGTAGTTGTTATGGCAACTATGCTGCTAATTTATTGTAGCAAATACTCAGTATGATTGACATGTTGCTAGGCAACAGCCAATAGATTGGACAGCCGATGAAGACAAATTTTACCTGGCGCAGAAGTGACTACTTAGTCATAACTTCAGGCTCTGGCAGAGGAGGTGTTTCACGGAGAAATGTTGAGATATAAGAGATGGTCTTGAACAACAGACTCTTTATTGTCACCCACAAACAGTCAGAGGCAAAACCCGTCTGTATTAAAATTGAAAGGGAGAGACATACAACTAGTATTCCCTATTTTAAATTATGTATGTATATATAATTCTGTGTGTGTATAATTTTTCTAGTTGTGAAAAATTAGCCTTTATACATCTCCATGAATATGGACTGTGAACTTAACAGCTGCACCCCCCACACAGAGAAGAAGCCATCTGAGGTATGATGGGAGTGATGAGGATCACTTCATTGGATGATTTACCTCCTTGGAGACCTCTGTGAGCCCCTCCACTTTCCTGGAGTTCTCCCATCCAAGACGCTGCCTATTTCACAGCCTCCACCTTTACTTTCACTTGGTGTTCCCAGCTCGTTCTCTCATACTGCTTGCGTGGCAGACATCCATCTTATGGCCTGTTTCTGTTGAGCTGTAAGTGGTTCTGGTTCCTGTCTATCTGGGGATAAATTGCTAGATCAATCCAGGGGGACCTGCAAGGGACAACTTGAGTTCTTAGTACGGAGGTCACAATCCAGATCCATGCTTGCAAACTCAGACATGCATAAGTGACAGGTGGGTAAAGACCCAGTGTTATGTAATCAGTCACATGTGAGAATGGAGGGGGAACCTGGAGGTCAGAGAGATTGTTGCACCAAAAGACATTTGAGAACAATCTCTGATATGGGATTCCCCTCTGTATGCTGTGATCACCACTGATTAATAAAGAAACTTCCTTGGACCTATAGCAGGGCAGAAGAGAGCTAGGTGGGGAAAGCTAAACTGAATGCTGGGAGAAAGAAGGCGGAGTCAGAGAAGTCATGTATCCCTGCCAGAGAAAGATGCTGGAACTTTACCCTGTAAGACACAGTCTCATGGGGATACACAGATTAGTGGAGATGGGTTAATTTAAGATATGAGTTAGCCAGAAATACACTTAAGCTATTGGCCAAACAGTGATTTACATAATATAGTTTCTGAGTGATTATTTGGAGGCTGAGCAGCTGGGAACAAACAAACAGCCCTCCTACAACAAATCTCTTCTATTCTCTGCCCTTTACCCTGCTTTTGTCCTGCAATGCTTTGATTAGGTCCAGTCATTGGCTGGGGTGATCCCTGCTAGGGACACTAGGAATGCTCCTTTCTGTAATAAGAGTCACAGATAGAGGCAGACATTCTGAAGGTGGTGCTCACTGTAGATGCTCGTACATGGGCACAACTAAGCCTTTGCTTCCCCAGGTTCTGATCCCTATATATCACAGAACATGGCATCATTGAGAGACTTCCAATTTTTGATACCTAACCGCAAAAATCCAATGAAACCCCCTGATGCCAGTGTGGGGTTTAGTGAAGAATGTGAAGGAGATTCCATTCCAGTCAATCAGTTGCTTTCCCTCATCCTTGAAGAAAAGAGCCCTGGGGAAGCCTCCGTAGTAGCTGCAAATGTCAAAGGAAGCTGGACACAGGGAGAGAGAGATGAGAAGAGGAGCACTAAGAGTTATCGAAATGTGAAGCTTCCGAAGAACTAGCTTTCCAGGGGCCTGCCTGGGAGACGGAGCTTCTTCCTCTCTGATGACTCAGAATGAAGGACGGATGGTGCTTGTAACAGGGCAAGGATGAGGTGAAGAGAAAGCATGGAAAGAAGGAGTGGGAAGGATGGAAGCAAAAGGAGGAAGGAAAAAGAAAAGGGGAGAAGGAAGGGAGGAAGGAGAGAAGCAAGCAAGGAAGGAAGACGGAAACAAGAGAAAGCAAAAAGAAAAACTTGTTATTCACTAAGAGTGTAACTCAGAGCTGGGCAGTGGTGGCGTATACCTTTAATCCCAGCACTCAGGAGGCAGAGGCAGGGGAATCTCTGTGAGTTCAAGACCAGCCTGGTCTATAAGAGCTAGTTCCAGGACAGAGAAACCCTGTCTCAAAAAAAAAAAAAAAAAAAAGAGTGTAACTCAAATATGTTTGAAAATAAACCAACATATATGCTTAATAGTTCTTTGGTCCAATCTTACAGTGTTTGCATACACATGCACACACAGTCAGACACATATTCTCTCACACACACACATTCATACATACTTTCACACCTCCCCACATGCACAGGCATGTGCAAACATGCACACACATGCACACATTTTTTTCCTTCCCAGCAATTCAATGCCATCAACTAAAAATTATTGCATAAGGGGAAGTTAATTGGGGAGGAGCAATTTTCTCAGAACTGATTGCAGGAACAGCCATGCAATCATCTCAGTGGAGCACGAAGCACAGTGCCCCCCCCGGGGGGTGGATGGGGAGGGCTGGGCTTGAGGATCTGACTCTACTTCTGCACCCTGCCTCAGATCCTTACTCTGGGAATGGGGTAGATAACAGTGTGTCTCCTGCCGATGGGCTTTCAGGGCCTTCCCAGTACTTGGGCTCTAAAACACTTCTGCCACTCACAGCCTCCCTTTCTTTGCAGTTCAACTTTTGAAACAGGTGCCTGGATGGTGGGAAGCAGACATCACATGGTTCCCTGTTCTAGAGCAGGGGCTCTTGAACATCATTTGTAAAATCCAGGTTCTCGATGTCCCTGAGGGAAAATATTTGCAAGTACGCTTTGCAAATACTTTATTGATAGATGGGGGCAGGCGGAAGCCACTGCGGGGTCTTCTAACTTCATTTCTATTATTATGGTAAGATATGCTGAGAGGAAACAACTGAGTGGAGAAAGGGTTTGTTTTAGCTTACAGTTCCGGGGTACAGTCCACTATTGCAGGGACGTCACCGTGAAAGCAGCTTAAAGCAGCGAGGTGCATCACAGCCAGAGCTAAGAGCAGAGAGAAACTAATGAATGTGTGCCTCCCCGCTGTGTTCAGCTCAGTGTCTGCCCTCGTAAACAGTTCAGAGCCTCCTGCTTAGCGAATGATATTGCCCACGGTAGACTGGGTCTTCACCTATCAGTTACCTTAGGACAATCCCCCACATGAAAGTCCACAGAACAACTCCATGTAGACAATCCTCCATTAAGACTCTTTTTTTTTTTTTCAAGTGATTCTTGGTAGTGTCAAGTTGACAGTGAAAGCCAACCATCACACTGAGTTATCTGGAGTGCCAGCTGGATGGACTTTCTCTTGGCATCTACTTGGGAAGTAAGTTGACACATCTGTGCACCCCTCAACTTGCAACAGAGAAGCTTCCTCTTGCAGTAGATGGTCTAACAGAGAGACACACACTAGGGCAGTTAGAGAGTGGGGGACTGTGGGGCACTCAGCCCTAAATAGGGCGTCTTTAGTAAGACTCTTAACTCAAGGCTCAGAGATCTATGCAAAAGAGGAGGTGGAAAGATTGTTAAGAGCCAGAGGTACCAGGTGTCTCCAAGGGACAGTGTCTTCCAGACACACTGGGGCTGATACAGACGTGAAATCATGGAGACTTTGGCAATGCGCGACCTGTATAGACTCAAGCTGTACAGAGTCCCAGAACTGAGAAGAGGAGGTGGATACAAGATGCTGTTCTTAATTGAGAAGCTATTTGCAATTGATACCTGCTAGAAAAGGGAAAACCATTGCTCTCCAGTGGAGTGTTACTGGGCATACCAATAACACTCTGGGGCAGGCCTCATGCCAAGGAGAAGCTGGCCAATACAACACAAACTCTATGTTTCTTTGTATATGATTTGCTTTGTTTTTATATTTTTGTCTTACCTTTTTTTTCTTAGTTTGTGTTAATTTTTGTGTTTTTTTTCCTTTTTCTTTTCATTTTCTTTTTTTATTTGAGAGATAGAGAGACCATGAGGTTGGATATGTAGGGAAGGATCTGGGTGGAGTTGTGGGAGGGGAAAGAATATGATCAAAATATATTTTATAAAAGGTTTTTTTGTTTGTTTGTTTTTGTTTCTCTGTAGTTTTGGAGCCTGTCCTGGAACTGGCTCTTGTAGACAAGGTTAGCCTCCAACTCACAGAGATCTGCCTGCCTCTGCCTCCCGAGTGCCGGGATTAAAGCTGTGTGCCACCACTGCCTGGGTTATTTTATGAAAGTTTTAAATAAATATTTTTAAAAGAAATACATTATCTTACATGTGCATTCCAAGAACTGGAATTAGACAAGATGAACCAAGACCTAAGACAGTTTTCCAGACTCCAGCAGCACAGGTTGTTAAGGCCAGCCATCTGTCCATTCCTGGGCCATGTTGGGCAAGACACTTGAGTCCCTTCAACCCGCGCTTACTCCTAAGCACAGTAACGAATTGAACAGTGCTTTCTTCTTTCTGTACATGTATAGAACGTTTGCGGATACACGTTCCTGCATGCATGCCTGTGTACATGCCCGTGTGAGCATGCACACATGGAGGCCAGAGGTCAAGGTTTAATGTCTTCTCTAAATCACTCTTCTCCTTAACATCAGAGACAGGTTGCCTTACGAGTCTGGATGGCCAGTAATCGCTCAGAGCTGAGAACCAGGTATGGGCCACCTTGCTTGGATTTTCCCATGGCTGTTAGGACCCCAAGCTCAGATCTTTACACTTGCCTGGCAAGCCCATTGCCAACTGAGCCACTTCCCCAGTCCCCAAGTGCTCTCTTTATAGGGTCGGAACACCGACTCTCTGCTGCCATCTGGGTAAAGTGCCTGGTCAGAAATGCCCAATCTTGAAAGATTGCCCACTGTTGTCTCTCATGCCATTAAGCCTTTCTGGCAACAATCCCACGAGGTTGGCATCCTCCCCGCTCTTCTCAGATGCATCTCAGAGACGGGATGTGTCTGGCCCCTTGTCACTCCCCTGATAAGGCAGGGTGGGGCACAGACTCAGGCAGCTTCCAAGGCTCACCCTCCATCCATGTAGGGTAATGAGGGTTTGGGCTTCACGCTTCTCTTCCCTTGATTAGGTGTTAAATATTTACCATTTTTCCTTTATTCCTCTCTACCCTCTTTAAAAATGGTTTAATTAAAATCATTCCTTGAGCTCATGATAAAAATATGTAAATGGGATGATTTTTGTGAAATGAATCTATTGTTTTCCTTTCATTCCCACAGGACTGTGGATAAGAAGGGGTAGAGAGCTGTGGGGCTGCCCATGAATTTGAACAAGCATTTGATAATGTGCTGGATAACCGATTTCAAGGTCTGGTGGCCACAGGATCCAGCTGTGTGTGGTTCTGAAGCACAACCGAGCTCTCGGGCCTGGGGTTGGGTGTGAAAGGGGGGGTGTCTCAGCGCCTCCACAAAGAGCTGGTAGGATGAATGTGGATGGGCAGAGCTGGGAAGGCACCCTCTGCATATTCCTGTGTATAGAAGTCACCTCGTGATGCTGTGGCAAGATACCGTGATCAAAGGCAACTCAAGGAAGAAAGGATTTTGCAGGACTTATAGTTCTAGATGTGGGTTCCATAATGGCGGAGAGGGGAGCTGATAGATTCCCATCTCAACTACACTAAGGAAGTAATGAGCTCAGACTACAAGTGGGACAGGGCTATAATGTCGCAAAGCCCACCCCTTGGTCATGTGCTTCCTCTAGCAAGGCTGCCTTTCCAACCTGTTACAGAAGCTCCCCGAACAGTGCTGCCAATTGGAAACTGATATTTAAACACAGGAGCCTAGGAGGGACATTCCTCATTCAAATCACATCACTGTGTCTGCTCCAACTGTCTGACTCACTCAAATCCACGTTCCATAGGCCACCTGCTTGCCTGTCTCTTTCTGATCTGGGACCAAAGCTGAGTGCTCACACCTCCCAGTGGCCCTGTCTAAGTGCTGCTCAGGGTGACTCAATATGTTTCTTGTTTACCAAGTACTTGCTCTGTGTCATCTTCTGCAGATCCCCATCCTTGGATGTCACATATACTCACACAGAGAACCAGCTCTGGGTGATTGTCTCCCCTTTTAAGGGTTCGAGAAATCTCTGGAGCCTATCTAGGTGAGAACAAGAATAGCCTGTTAGCGCCTTTGATTCTACTTTGGCCTATAACCAGCCATAATAAAACACACCTCTGAGTGTATTCCCCAGGATGAATCTGGACAAAGATGCTGTTTTTGTAGTAGTGCCTGAGTATCAGGTAGGGTGAGTTGCTATAACAAAACAAGACAAACTCAATGGTTTAGCACAAAGCTAAAAGCACTCACTCATGAGGAAAGTGGCTCTGCTTGGTGTTGCTTTTGAGGACTCAGACAGTGGGACTCTTGTTCTTTTCAGTTCTTTTAATGAACAAGAATTACTTATAGGCATGAAATGGGTTTGAACATCTACTCACATTCTGTAGTGAAGCCACATGCTCACACTGTCAAGGAAGCTGAGAGTGGAGGCCAACCATGGATCTGGGAGTATTCTTCCTTAGTGAGTGTCTTAGTCTGTTCTTTGTGTGATATCAAAACACTCTAGATGGGTTGACTTACAGTGTTCATAGCCCTTGGTGCCAGGAAGTCCAAGACCACAGCACTGTTCAGTTGTTTAGTGAGGACTCTGCCCCAAAGATGACACTTCCTTGCTGTGCTCATGAAGAAGGTGCAAATAGGTTCCCTTAGGACACAAGGACACTAATCTCACTCATAAGGGTGCAGACTCATAACCTAGTCCCCCCTACACAAGCCTCTGCCTCTTAATATTTTGCAGGGCATGGGAAGTTTTGATATGTTCATCAGAGAATGACAAATGTCGGACCACACCACCCAGTCAGCATAGAGAGAGCCCCTACAGTCCTCTGTATGACTTTTTCCAAATAGCAAGCAAGGCTGGGACTATAGCTTAGTGGTGGATCACAGGGTACAAAAAGCTTCCTCCATCTCAAGAAATCGCTCTCTGGTATCGGGCTGATTGTTTTGCTCTTTAAAAATCTGTGTTATGGAGCTTAGGGTCGAGTTCTTCCTCTGCAGACACTCCATGCTTCAGCAGTCAACACGAAACAGTAGCTCTTACAGGAACAGAGAGCTGTTCGGAAGCTTAGGATATCACTGTGGAAACAGTGGTTTTAGTAAACGGAGGACAGGAACCACTTTCTCCTTCTCCCTGGTATCTGCTCTCCAGATTCCACAACATGGGTCTCCAAAGAACCCCAAAGTTATCCTGAAATTCCACTTTAATACATCAGTGTGACTGACCCACAGTTCCTCAATGTTTGGTGAAACTTTATCCTGGATGTTTCTTTGATTGAGTTTGTTTGTTTGTTTTTGCATGAGATTGACATGTAAGCCTGATGTGGCTGGACTCTGATCAGCTGCAGGTGCATACAGAACAGGGGATGGGTGCTGCTGAACCAGAGGGAATTCCACAGCATTCTCAGGCTTCGTTAGCACCACCAGCAATCCCGAGTGTTTCAGTGATGCCCTGCTATGTGTGTTTTGGACTCACCAGGGTCCATAAACATGGGAGTCACTTTGATAAAACACCCCAATCTCCATAGGTACATTCATCACACAGGCTTGCTTTCTCTAAAGAACCCAGAGGGAAAGACAGCTGTCCTCAGAATCTACCTTCTCCCAACTTTGTCTGTGGCCTCCTCCATCCCAACCGGACGCTTCCTTGTCTAGGATCTCTTTCTCTCGAGTGAGAAGATTGAGGATTTTGAGAAATTTCAGTCAAGTCGAACCTGCAAACTTTAGGAATAAAGATGAAAGCATGAAATGTGTATTTATACTTATCTCATTAATACATTTATGTATACATATTTAAAGTACCCAGCCATACAGCACTTAGCTGGAAAGTGTGAATACAACAGATCTTACAAATAGAAGCATTACACACAGAAAACCAAGGATCTAATAATCACTTCGTCAGTTTGAATGGGTTTGTTTTTGTATTATTTTATTATTTATTTAATTTTTTTTGGTTCGGGTTTGATTTGAATTTTGCAAAATCAGGAATCTTTCAAAAGCTATCGTCTCAACAGCACTCACTTCCGCGACCCGCCTCTCGAATTATCCCCTTGAAGATGCCCAAGGAAAGCGGATGCTCTCAGAATCTCATTTAAGAGTTCTCCTCTACTCCCTTTAATTTCAAGAAACACAATCCGTCAGATAATGAAGGTGATCATGAAGTGCCTGAGAACTCGTCATTTCTTCTTAGACCACCAGTAAGGGTTTTAGAAAGGAAGATTCAGAGGAACACAGCCTCTGGGTTCCGGAAAGCTTGACACTTCTTTAAGAAAATCTTCCAGCCTGGCAGAATGGCTCGGCAAATGGAGGGGCTTGCTGCCAAGCCTGAAGACCTGGGAGCCACATGATGGGAGGAGAGAGAGCTCACGGTCTCCTGTAAGGTGTCCTCTGACCTCCATAAGCACACCCCCTCGCGCACATATAGATGAATAAATAATGGAATAATTTGAAGTGATTACTGTCAAACATGGCACCATTTCACCCAAAACAAAAGAACCCTTTCGCACTGTCAAGCTAGATTAGAATCCAGGCAAATAGCTAACAAATATGTTTATGTATAAATTGTTTGTGTCTGTAGTGAATGGTAGAGAGGTTTTTTAAAATTGTTTTTATGGTTTGTTTGGTTTTTGTTACTTGAGACAGAGTTTCATGTAGCCCAGGCTGACCCCAAGCGTGCTATGTAGCCAAGAATAGCCTTTAGCTCCTAACCATCTGCTTCTGACTTCTGAACCCTGAGATTTCAGGCAAGTACTACTAGCTCTGGCCAGAGGGATTTTTCTAGGTCTCTCCTCAAGTATATGCATATAAATAAATTCCTTCTTTTCTGAGAGATTCTTGGGTGGGGGAAAGACATCCTTTTCTCCAAAATATACAGAAGAATTTCTTTTTCACCCAGAATGCTGGTGGCCCGGGAGAGCCTCTGGCCTGGACACCACTCTAGAACATTTCTCTTCTCTCTTGCACCCCTGAGTTACGAGCCCCAGTGAAATGGGAGGCAGGAGGAAGGTGGTCTTGATGCCATAGGCATTGTTCTCTCTCTGTTGAGAGTGTCTCTGCAGACTGGGGATTTCAGGTATTCCTTTCTCACTGTGTGTCAGCCAGTAGAATTCACTTAGCATGACCAAAAGTGACCATGGCAGAGCCTGGGCTCAGAGGCCAGCACTGTCCTTGCTGTGTGGGAGAAATATAATAAGATATTTATACAGCTGTTCTTGGCCTCTTTAGTATTAAAAGGACCAAGGAGATGGCTTAGCTGGTGAAGGCACCTGCTGCCTAGGCTGATGACCCGAGTTCAATTCCTGAGGCTCCTAGGGTGGAAGGAGGGAATCGGCTCCTTCAAGCTCTTCTCTAACAAACACGTGCACTCTGTGGTGTGTGAGCCCCTCCCCACCCGCCTTCCCCTCACATTGAAGAAAGACGAGGAATCCTTCTGCTGTTAAATCAAGTATGATTTGGTACTCGCCACACATCTCAGTGGAGACTCGGTTGTTCCAAGCCCAATAGGCTGTAGAATACAGCGTGAATGCCCTCAACAGTGTGGCTTCACATAGGAGGTCTAGAGAGAAAGTTATTGATGCTTATTATTTATTATTCTACACGGAGGTGGAATATGCCAACCCTTTCAGGAGGCTCAGTGGTGACTTATCGAAGTTCTATTCTGTTCTCTGGTTTCCAAAGTGAGCCCTCATTGGCTCTGCCATTTGACCTGGGCTCCGAAGGCCCAGGGCAAACCTAGCTTCAGGCACTGCATGCTAGCCACTCTGCTCCTACTTCTGCCGTCACCCTGGGTAAGGACCACAGGGTTGTAATAGACTCAGCTTTTGAAGTTCACTGTGTGGCCAGCTCTCAATGGCAACATCAGTTTTAAAGGAAATGCATGACAGAACCCAAGAGTTTGCACACTGGATATCCCAGATGAGATGCTGGTCTGATTGCTGTGGGCTACCTGGGGCAAATGCCAACAACAAGCACTGTCATTGGCTGGGGATGTCTACACTGCGTGTTTCTTCGTCGGTTTCAGTTGAGCCGCATAAAGACACCAGGAGATAAAACCCTTCCTCCTTAGGTGGTGAGGTGGACAAAAGGGAAAGGCTGTGTTCATGAGCACAGTGCAGTAATGGAGAAATGGACAAATGGAAGCATGCCCCCCCCCCCCTTTGCCTCCCAATGCTGTACGAAGAATTCCTTCTGAAAGGCATTACCTGCCTTTTATCTTATGGCACAGTCTCTCTTCTCTTGCTACATAGTCTATGGCCCTGGGGAAACCAAGCCTTTGACCCCCACCTCCTTCTCTGTGGCACAGGCTTACAGAGTCTCCCTCACAATGGGCTCACACAGCGTGGGTACCTGAAGATGCCACAGCTCTCGTTGTGACCAAAAAAGCTAGATGCCACTTGGTTGTTTATTATAGTTAGGCATTACTGCACAAAATAAAAATATGTTGATTTATGAACAGATGATTAGAAATAATTGACATTTCATCTCTCGCTTTCAAGGAGTAGTTCATGCCTAGGCCTGGAATGTGATGTTAGTTAAATTTAAAAGGACAGTCTAAAAACAATATACAGCAAACAATGCCAATTTGATAATTCATAGACTTGCCCGTGAGCATTTAGGAAGAACAAAAACCAACAAACAAACCAAAAAAAAACCCGGAAAACAAAATAATAACAAAAAACAAACAAACAAAAACCCAGCCATTTCAGGAACACAGATGTCGGAGTTAATGTAGACTCGGGAGTTACACATGTTTTTTTTTTATATGGGGTATAATTTTATTATGTTTTAAAGTCTCTATAATGAGCAGATATTAATTTCTCTCCCTTAATAAGAAGAATATGCAGTTTAAGCACCATCTCTAGTTCTCATGATAGGCTCACTTTTAGCAAGTCCCACTTGAGTCATCTAATCGCATTTCCTCTCTCCTGTGCTCAACGGGCTGTTTTGAGGCTCATCTTCCCATAGATCCTACTGCTCCTGTTTATTCCAGTAACCGTCCGTGCTCATCAGAACACCCCAGTGGGACTGTGGGGACAAGTCTCCACCAGGCCTGAAGTGAGGTCAGGGGCCAAGGAAAGAGATAACTATCGGCTGTTTTCTAGTTGCCCTGTGGCCACTAGACCTTTCCCTGAATGAGGAGAGTGCCACAGGCAGGTGGCCAAGTGGGACACTCTGACAGTCCGCTAAGCTGATCTTTTATAAAATAACTATTTTCTATTTTAAAGGGGAAAGATCATGGTGTATTTTATAGGAAGAAATTTCAATGTCTAACACAGCCCAACTCTCAAGAGGAGTGAGTTAGGGCCTGAGGAAGATTCCTGGAGAAGCGAGGTTGACACTGTCCCTTTTCCTCGTGAAGTTTGAAATAGTTGCTAAGCGCTTAAATCTCCTCGTCTGTGACAGGGAGCTAGAATTCCTCTTCAAGGCACATGCACGCCTTGAGTGTCCTGACAGATCTTCGCGCTGGAGGATCTGCTCAAGATCTGAATAGTTGTTCCCCGATGTCAGTGCAGTTCTTGGCTTCTTTAACACTTTACGGAAGCTAGTCCCTCAACTCCCCTGCCTGACTGAACTTGATCTTGCTGAAGCGATGTCTGAAAAGCCTTCTGTATTATATTTGTTGTCGCTGTGGCAAAATGCCTCCCAGCGATGTCAGGAGAGGCTCGCTTTAGATCACAGTTTCAGAGGCACTTCCACCTGAGACGGCCCAGAGGCACCAGGGCAGTAGGAGCTTGTGGGGGAAGCTCCCCACATGCTGGTGGACCAAGCATAAGAGCTACCTCTAGTGAACATTTCTCAAAGGCAGGCCCTGCCTCCTACAGGCTCCAAAGCCTTGAAGATGGTGACGCAAGCTGAATTCAGAACATGAGGCTGTTGAGGACATTTTGAATTGGACTTCCAGCAAGACTAGCTTTGGACCCCCAGCATGTCGTGAAGAGATCAGATAAGACCCTAGCTGGGGCTGGGAATTCACTGTGGTCTGACTGACTTTTATCTGTTTTTAAGTTTTATTTACTATATTTTGTGTGTGTGAATGTTCTGCTTATATGTATGTCTGTACACCATCTGCATCTCTGGTACCCAGAGAGGACTGAAAGCGTGTCAGAAGCCCAGACAATGGATTTAGGGACAGTTATGAGCCACCATGTAGGTGCCTGGAACTGAATTCTGGTCCTCTCCTAGAGTAACAAGCCCTCTTAACTGTTGAGCCATCTCTGACCCCCAGGATTGGGTTTCCAACAGATGACTTTGCATATGTACCTATGTTTCTGTTTGAGAAAATAATTATGTTAAAAACAGATTCCCAAATGGGTAGGATATTGTTATTCCTATAGAAACCATGGTCTTATAGGTTCCTCCTATGGATTCTATAAGCACTGTGTGTGGGGGAGGGACAGGACACATTGCTGAAGTGATGGCGTGGGAACCTATGTCAAGGTAACAACCCTCCAGACTTTTCTCTGAGCACAGAGAGACCATCATCCATGTCGCACCACCATGTGTCATGATGAACTGAGCGGATGGATACACTACATGGAAGTGGTGGACCTCGGCTGTGGACTACACATCAGATAATAACAACAACCCCTGTGCTCCCAGAGAGACTGGAGCAGTTAGCAGAGGTGTCCCTTTCTCCACTGGACACAGTCCAAGAGAGCAGGGTCCCCGAGCAACATCTGAATGCAGAACATGTCTAAAAGTTGCCTTTAGGATTTTTCATTTACACCCACCAATGGACTGTCTTGTGATAAATCATGGATTTGGGACACGGATGCAGCTCAGCCTTCCGAGAGTCCCGGGGACTGCCACACAGGTGCTCTCTGACTTCTTGTTGGCAGGAGCAAGTGGAAAAGGCGAGTTCAGACCTCTGCATTTCCTTCATTTTGAGACATCAGTCCATACTTCGGATACCAGAGGAGGGTTTACAATTGGACTGAGGAAAATCATTTTTTGCGTCTTGAGGAAGTTTTTCATTTTTTCCCCCCTCCTTTGGTTCGGAAGGACTTTAGAGGCCAACGTGAAATCCTAGGGAAAAAAAATAAAAAAGACACTTTTATGAAAGCTATCCATCAAATGTCAGGGATAATAATCAATTTTCTGTCACAATGGACTGATAAAAACTTTCAGGAATAATGTCATGGGGGGAAAAATTTGTGTCAGAACTCGAAACGCAAGGCCCCGATATCAAACGATTTCATAAAAGCCCAATACCGCTGTAGCCCTTGGAGGCATGACAAAATACAATTTTTCATCCACAGGATACGGAATAATTCCCCTTTTTTATTTTTACACTCAGAAAGGCAAAAGGAAATCTGACTTTCAAAAAAAAATATTACCCAATCCGGCTTTTGCAGGCAGGTGAGAAGGAGTGATCGTCCTGGCCAACGACATCAGACACCATTCTAGTGATTTCGCTAGCATCATGCAAATGGCTGCATAATGCCAGCTCCTCTCGCAATGTACAATCAAATCAGCATTCTAACACTACAAGCTGGTGATGAGCTTGCGAATAAATATGCAGGAGCACATAAAAAAATCAAGGCAATCAAGAGGAGCCTGCGTCCTCGCTCGGACCTATAAATCTTTGTCTATTTCAATCCGAAGGCCGGCCGAATCAGTGGAAGAATCCAGCGGGGGTGTCATCAATTTCTGTTAACCTCTCTATTCCTCTTTGTGTTGGCTCCGGGGTGATGGATTGGTTTTGTCACTTCTGCTCCGTTCACAGTATGTTAGCATAGAAGGGTGCAGGCAGGTTATGGGGGGGGGTGAGAGCTTCCCCAGCCTTGACCCTCCCTCCCACACATCTGTGGGATCACAGGGAGCCCTGTATCTCTTGGTGCATGGAAGATGCTTCTTAGCTCAGGGACCACACATGGACTTCCCTGGCGTCTAGTCACAGACTGCTGTTTCGGAACCAAAGGAGGGTGTCCTAGTTAGGTTTCTACAGCTGTGATCAACTCCATGACAGAAAGCAATTCAGGGAGTAAAGAGTTTAGTTCATCTTACAGCTTCCAGTTCATCATCCACGGAGGTTAGGGCAGGAACTCAAGGCAGGAACCAGAGGCAGGAACTGAAGCAGAGGCCCTGGAGGAGTGCTGCTTGTTGACTTGCATCTTCTGACTTGTTCAGCTTGCTCTCTTACGTAATCCAGGACCACCAGGCCAGGATGGCAGCATCTGCAGTGGCCTGAGCCTTCTCACGCCAATTATCAATGAAGAAAAGGCTCCACGGGCTTGACTACAGGTCAGTCTGATAGAAGCAGCTTCTCAGTTAAGGTTCCCTCTTCTCATATGAATTTAGTTTGGTCAAGTTGACAAAGAAAAACTAACCAAGACCCAGGACTGTTGAGTGAACTTTCAGAGAAGTGCTAGGACAAAGGAAGAAAATGGCCAGAACCCCAGGGGCTCTGGCTGGCCCAGAGCAGAGCTCTGATTCTTTGGTCTTCTCTTTCCAAGGCCAGAACTGCTCTCGCATCCACAGCACTGGAGTTTCTCATCAGTCCTAATAAAGTGGAGAAGGACTTAGTTTCTCTAGGAGTTCATGGCAATAGCTGGCAGGGTCAGACCTGCACAAGCTACACACCCATTGACCAATGAGCCAATAGCCTGTGTTTTCAAGGTCTGTGCAGATCATGATCCCACAGAACTAAAATAAGGATCTTGAAGCAACCTTAGCTCTGCCATGTTTAGCACAGCACGGTTGACAGTAGTCGTGATGTAAAAACAGCCCAAAGGTCCATAGATGGATGTGTGGGTAAAGGAAATGTGGAAACACACTGGAATACTACTGTTACCTAAGGAAATGGACAGAAATGTGGCGATATCACTAAGCTGGGACAGGGCTAGACCAAGCAAGATCATCCAGACAGCAAAGGAGACATGCGGTATGAACTGCTTTCATACGAAGGACCCAAATGGTCAAGATGGCAGATGGGGAGTGGATGGTGGTAGTTGTGATGGCCTCTCGGAGGGAAACTAGAAAGTTGGTGATTAATAGGCATCAAGTCTCAGCTAATCAAGATGAAGGAGGTCCTGAAATTTGCCAAGCACTATGGAACCTGGGATTAATACCATATTGTACTTTTAAACCCTTGCTAATAGGGTAGATACATGTCAGATATTCTTACCATGGTATGGTTAAAAAAATATATGTATAACACACATAATAAAATTATACGATATAATAAATTTAATATACAATCAACCATACATTATATGAGTACATAATACATATAATTTATTATGTTTACTATATAATAAATTTATATATAACATATAATAAGGTATACACATATATACCACACACACAAACACACACACACAAATCAAAGCCCAAATGACATAATGGAAAAGAGGAAGGTTTGATTTTGTTTTTCTCTGCCAACACATGTCTTGTATGTAACAGGTATAGTAGCTGATAGACAGAGATGACTACATAAATTGATACAATTAACTAAAAAGATGGAGTTTTGCTTTTTGATAGTCAAATTTTGAATCTTCATAGTCTTCCATGGCTGGTGATGGTTACATTGGGACAACATCGATACTATGGTGGAGAAGTGGATGGGCCGGCATTTGCTTCTGTCTGGATTTGTCTAAACGACTCTGTGCCTTGCAAAGGAATTGTCAAGGGAGGTCAGATATCCATTTCAATGAGGTTTCAGGATTGAAGCTGAGTGATCCAGCTGTTCTCATAAATGAGGACCGCTCACAGGGTGATGTCTAGCTTGGCAATCAACTCCAAACAAACTCGGGTGACACTGCAAGCTTGCTCTAGTGACAGAGAAGTTACTGAAATAGTGATGATGGACCCTACATCCATGGGTGGCCCATGGAGCAGAATTCCGTATACAAAGCCCATTGTTCTAAATGCTGAAACCTTGGGAGTTTTTTTGGACTTCCATGGACTTTTCTTTCTTCCTCACGCACATATAGAGTAATGCAATGAGGATGTTTTCTCCTGAAATTTAAATGTGATTTCATCAGAGAGATTCTGCAGGCTGGTGGATTGTCTAGACAGCAGGTACTTGTAACACATTTGTTGGTTTGACTCTAAAATTGACCTGCATAGCAGCATCTTCAGCAAGCACTCTGGTGCAGCGCATCAGTAAAAGCAGCCATGGAATGGTGGTTTTCGTTACTGGAACAGGGAATTGAGCACAGACTTCCCAGCTCGGAAGAGAGGTGGTTACCCTCTTATTTGGGGGTAAACTGAACTAGAGGTTGTTTTATGTCTTACTATTGCCCCTTATCTCCCGATGGTTATCTATGATTTTATGAATAGCCATAATGCTCTTTCACGAGCCTAGCTCTCCTAATAAAGGTACATCAGCCGCTGGTCTAGCAGAAAGCCAGCTCCACTCTCAGTGTGAAGCAGCAGCCATGGTGCTGTCATGGAAGGACCGTTCTCTGAACCTGGGGTTCTGCGGGGGAGCACACAGGTCATGTCATCAGTGCCTTGTCCACTGAAATTTTTACTTCCTGCACAATGTGGAGTTTCTGAGCAACACATGCACTTCTAAATGAAGCCTTCCCCTTTAGTATGAAGCTTGGACTTACGACTCTCTGGTCTCTGGACTCAGATCCACTTCCACGACTCAGAAGCCTTGCCACACACCACTCTCCAAAGTCAGATCCTTATCTGGACCTTCAGATAGCAGGGGTGGTTACATCCTGCCAATGCATGAGACTCAGCAGCCTGCTGTCTTTCACCCTCTCAGAATACTGCCATCCCTTGGCCACCTGCTCAGGGTGTTTGTGTCATAGTTCTTTGTGGTGCCGTATGATGTCATCTTTGCCAAATGTAACCCTTATTAATAAAAATAAACAATATGATAATGGTTCCACAACTGACTGGGGCAGGTCAATGCCAAGTGAGGTCATGCATGCATGTGTCAGAGCTTCATGGATAACAGTACCTTGTAGGAGAGCCAGTCATCAAGACAATATCATAGGCAGCGTTGACTAAGCCTTGCAAGTAGTA
The DNA here is from genome assembly GCF_014885135.2 of Alexandromys fortis. NCBI lineage: Eukaryota > Metazoa > Chordata > Mammalia > Rodentia > Cricetidae > Alexandromys > Alexandromys fortis. The sequence continues at coordinate 2,336,435 of NW_026067968.1, read as the reverse complement.
TGGAGCCAAATCAAAACTGTACTCTGACCATAGCTTCACTTTTCATGGTGTAAGTAAGTATACATGTGGCAGGATAGGTGAGCTGGGATGTAGCTCAAGATGCCCCTGAGATGGGAGGACATGGGCACAACTAGGGCATGAAATGGAGACAAGGGGGTGGCACCTGGTTGAATCTGAACACAGTGACTGCTGGCAGTGACAGCCTTAGACAGCATGCAGGAGATGGTTGCTGTGCACCAAGCCCTTGTGATCTGTGGCCAAAAGAAGAAGATTGAATATGGAAAAGCATGGATCCAAACAGGTAGACACGCAGGAGAGGTCAGGAGCTACCATCAGTAGAACACGATAGAGCCTCTCAGAGGGCGGTCTAAAGAATCTGGTCCTGGGGGCATCAGAGTCTCTGGACAAGGAGCTTCCTCAGGAGAGTCTTCCAGTGTCTTGGCATGATTCTTGTATCCAGCAAGGATTGAGAGTCAGTGAACCGGCATGGCTCTTCAACTCCGGTCATGGGAAAACTGAGGCTCCAAGAAAAGACAGGCGATTTTGACCAAGGTCCATGGCTTGGGGGCTGCTGAAGCCAGAGCTTTTGGTTTGAGTGTGTGTGTGTGTGTGTGTACAAAATGCACTTCTAAGAAGACATATACCCCACATTACTGGAAATCTTGTGAGATAACAGGGACTAGCTCAGGCCTCTGGCCTTCTTTTGTATCCACATGTCGATGTGGTAGATTATGCTGACTGATTGACAGGAAAATATCTAGTCTCGAATGGAATATAGTGGGAAAGTATATATGATAACTTTCTCAGATAGTTGATGATTGTCTTTGATGGGACACTGAAAGTCGACAGCTATAGTTTCTTAAAGACGAGTTGTTGTGTGTGACACGAAGCCTTGTCCGGCAGCCTTTCTGCTGCTTTACATGAGCATGCACTGTTCCGTTCTGAATTCTGTAATCTGTCACTGACTCCTAGGTGATTCATATGATTTATTCATTGTTTGAGATGGGTCTCATTATACAGCCCTGCTTGGCCTAAAACTCATTGTGTAGACCAGGCCAGCTTCAGACTCCGAGATCTGCCTGCCTCTGGCTCCTGTCTGCTGGTGTTAAAGGAGTGTGCTGTCAAGTCCTGTATGAGTGACTTTATGACCTCATGCATTTGTCATTTGGAAAGCAGTTCACCAAGATGGCCCAGTCTTTCCAATGCTGATGTACCTTTCTAGGCATTATCACCACCACCATCATTAAGGCTACTGAGGATCAAACAAGGAGACTCTTCAAATGCTGAGAAGTTGCTGTGGTCATGGTAGTGGGGATGAGTTTTTCAAAGTCAAACTTTTAACTTAAAAGATCTAATCTTATAGTTAACAGAAAGTCAAATCACCACACACACATACACACAGACAGACAGACAGACAGACAGACACACACACACACACACACACACACACACACACACACACACACACCATCTCCAGGAACTGTGGGCCACACTTTCAAATAGATTGCTGATACTTGTAATTCAGCCATGTTTTAAGTCAAGCTGAACATTTTGTCTGCTCCTATGTCCCTCCTGATCTCCAAGTTCAGTTCCTAAAGTATTCTGAGATTTAAACTCTCAGGATAAGGTCATCAGGGGAGAACCACACGAGGCAGGAATTTGCGGATCTTGGATCCCTCTGTTGAGATTTCCTTCTGGAACTGGTGTTGGGCACACCAATAACTTTCTTACAAGAGTATTTTTCAGAAATCTAATTTTGGTTTATTGTATCTAATATATTGCAGTGTTTATCGATTGAAATAAAACGAGGAGCTAAATGCATACATCCTTCCATCCCAATACCTATTTCCATTTGTTTCAGTCAAGACTCTTGCTTACAGAGGAAGAAAACAAGAGCTCGAAGTCTTCCCAAGTGGGCAAACTTCTTTTGGGGTTTCAGACTCAAGCCATCCAAACCAGAATACTGTGAGCTAAAAATGTGCACTGTGGGTTTTCAGAACCTGGAGGTGTGCCCTTAAAATGTCTCAAAATGTTCTTAGGAAAAACTCATCATGTTCCCTTTTGATTGATTGATTTGGGAGAAAAAAAATTGCCACTGAACTAATTTAGCAATAACTAAAAGTTAACATTTATAAAGATGGCTGGGTTCTCTGCAAAGACATCTAAAAGGTCACACAGCATCCTACCTACAGCATCCTACCTACAGCATGCTACCCACAGCATCCTACCAATGCAACTCTGTTGTGTTGAACCAGACAGCATGAGTATGCTCCCTCGTTCTGACTGGAAGCAAATGCTTACCAATATATGTGGAGATCTTGCTTCAGACAGCAGGGCTTTATAATAAAGGCTTCTCAGCACCCACCCAACTTTTACTGTTAAGTCCGTGTCCTGGGAAGCAGGCTGTCTGCTTCCTATGGAATAGCAGGGAGGTGCAGTCATGGAGAGGGTAAGGTCAGCAGCAGAGGGCCTGCTGCCTTTTCCCATGGAAAGGGTGCCAATGTGGATTCCCAAGAAGTCGTAAGGGAACAGCACTGGCAGTAAACAGAGTCTGAGAAGAAAGGGGGAGGGGAGGGCAGAAGAGCCCTGTGTGGAGCGGCAAACTTTAAAGTGTGTATTTGAATTGCGTATACTGTTGATGCTCTTGAGTACTGGGTGCTGTGCTGTCAGGACCCAGAAGAGGGTGACTTCACTTGGATTTTATCCACAAAGGTATGGGCAATGCCCTCCTCATTCGGAAATGGGGAAACTGAGTCTTCCGTTGGTAAGGACTGCTGCTGTGTGTAGGGCAAGGTGAAAGGCTGAGCCTTGAGATCTGTCACAACGAGATGTGAAACTGTCCTGCCTTCTCGGCTGGACCCCCTCCCTCCTCCTCTATGTCCCCACGGAGCTGAAATGAGCTTTGATTCCACCTGGGAATATTTGTCAGTTAACTGGAAAGGAAACATCTGTTTACTCCTTCAGACTTTGCTGTGGACACCCCAGATGGGTCCAGGAGCTTGCGGAGGAGTGTGTGCGTGACACTGTTTCAGTGTGTGCCGCCATGGTGGCACCGTCAACGGCAATACATTGCAGCTTTGGTGCTGTTGATGGTGGCTAGGAGCCTTCACCTGAAACAAACCCAGTGCAGACCACAGACAGAGAGGCATCTTCCATCCATACATGGTGGGCACAATCCACTTCCTCACTGTCTAGGGTGGTAGATGCCACCCTCTCGCACATGGATTGCAAGTGTTATAGCTGCAGTGTGTATATATGGCACACACTGAAGCAGGCAGCATTGGGATAGTGTCCCCAGGGCAGACAAAGTCTCTGATTCTTCAGATGTCAGTTTGTGCCACACCACTCAGTCGCCAGCACCTTGGCCACAGACCTAGTAACTCTCCTCTCCCATGGCATTGGCTCCTATCGCTGGAGCAACAACACTGGGGTCATTCTTAGGAAGGGAGGTGGCTTGATTGAAAAAGATAAAAGGGAAATGGTTTTTCTTTTTCTTTTTCTTTGTTTAGAGGTCTTTACTTTTTTTTTTTTTTTTTTTTTTTTTCTTTATGTACAAAGACTAACACGATCTGTTTCACTGGGTAGACAGTCTTGAAAAGTCCATTCAAGGTCACTTAGTCCAACTTAATGAGGCCTATGTCCTTCATATCCTGATGGAAACACTGACAACACATGTTCAGCCCATATTTCCAGATTAGACTTTGATGGTTAGAGCAGACACAGAGACAAAGCAGGAGCGAGAACCCTGGCTGGACTTCCATGGGTGACCCCAATAGAGCTTCTGGTGACCCATGCTGCCTAAGATGGTTGACGAGCAAAAGGGGCAAAAAGGAAGTTTTTAAGAAGAGGAATGAAGTAGAGGCTAGAACCATGGCTTAGCGAGATGAGTATTTGTCATAGAAGCATGGGGATTTGAGTTTAAATCCTCCAAATCCACACATCCTGCTTAATTTTTATTGTCAACTTGATATAACCTAGCGTCACCTGGGAAGAGGGAAACTCAACTGATCATCAGATTTTCCTGTGGACATGAATGTAGGGCATAGCCTTGAGAGCCATGGAAGGGCCCATCCCACTATAGGTGCGCCATCCCTAGGCGGGGGGGGGGGGGGGGGGGGGGGGGGGGGGGGGGGGGGGCTGGGCTACGTAAGAAAGCATAATCCAGAAAGCAAGATGGTAAGCACCCTTCTTCCATGGTTTCTGCTAGAATTTCTGCCCTGACTTCCCTCAAGTATGGACTGTGACCTGGAAGTGTAAAATGGAGGAACCAATTCCCTCTCCAAGTTTTGGTCCTGTGCATGTGTAATCCCAGAGCTCTTACAGTGAGATGTGCCGGGGAAGACATGAGAATCTTCAGAGCTCACGGGACAACTAGGCTGACATACATGGCCGAGAAGAATAGCACACAGATTGAAATAGATGGGAGTGAGAACTGAAAAACAAGGTTTTCCTCTGATCTCCACACCCATGTGTGCAGCACACACACACACACACACATGCACATACACACACATGCACACACACACACACACACACACAAAGGGGTATGGGGAGGGAAGTCTGTCTTGGTCCTGAGAATGACAGATTTCTGCTGTGAAATACAGCTAAGGTCTGTATTTACCCATGATGCAGTATTGTCTCTGGCCCAGGGTTAGGTATTTATAAATCAGCTGAAAACAAAGGTCTCAGTACAACCCCACCTCCCAAGAGTTGTGAACCCCGGTGTTCTCACATACTACACACCTCCCATGACCAAGTAACTAAAGGGACAAACAACAGACCATACTGGAATCCAGATTCCACCTCCAGCACATAGGCCAGAATCAGTTTGTGATCAGGCCCCAGGGATGCCATGGCATTTCTGATTCCATGCAAGTCACGTGCTCCATGCAAGGTGAGTGATGAGGTAATTTATAGTTTTGTCATGCATATTGTTAAATGTCATAGGTGTCATGGAGGATGAGGGCTGAGAAGGCAGGAAACCATGATTTGCATCATGGGAAAGAGGACAGTATATGGACAATGAGCCTCAAGTTTCAATGAGGAAGAAAGCCCAGAATCCATATTTACTGAGCAGAGTGCCTGTGTGTGATACCCATCCTGTATCGTGTATATGTATATCCTGGATATGTACCATGGAGGGTGTCTCCCACCGTGGACAGACGTTTTTGCATCTTTAACTCAATTCATGTGTATGAGATCATGGAATGCACACTCCATCAGCTCCATTATCTGATCTTTGGATTTGTTTTCTTCCCCGTTCATGGCTTAAAGCCCATGCTGAGCCTATTGGTAGGACTCTGGTGGTCCAGGCCCTCTGTCTGACTCAGGTCCCTGCTACACATGGCTAGATGCTGTTGAGATTTTGTGTTCATCCAGTTTCTTCTTACTTCTCACAGTGTAACCTGAAGGGTTCTGGATGAATTCTGCAGAATGAGTCTTGACCATCTAAGAGGGGTCAGTCTGGAGAGCCACACAGTAAGGTAGTGTGGTTGGATGTGCCAGCAGACTAGAGTACTCTTGGGTTGGGATCAATAAATTTCTAAGCAGTTTGTGCACTGGGTTTGGGTGTCCTCCATCACTTCCTGTGAGGGGCATTTGTGGAGACCACTGTGCATCCATGTGATCTGTGGCCTGTAGGCCTCCCACATTCTCTTCACTCCTATTCCCTTCTGTGTAGGACTTGAGGTTCGTCATCTGTGATTTGTTCTTTACACTTGATTGTAGAATTCACTCTCCTAGCCTTGAACTCTTATAATTTTGTAAGAATACATATCTTTTCCTAACCCAACCACTCCCCATTCTTTACTCACCGCAGATGTCTTGGGGTGACCGTGTTGCCACCTGCAGGCTGTGGGACTCCAGCTCTTTCTTCAGTCCACCTGGATGGCAGGTGGAAAAGACGGAGGAAAGATGATGTGGGTAAGGCAAATGTGGACAGCCACTAACGGGCCCTTTGTTCTCTTCGGTCCATCTCTCTAGTTCTAGAACAATGCCTCCTATGCCATCGGAAGGGGTTGTAGAATTTGACAAAATGGAAGAAAGGGCATGAAGCTAGAGTGGGCTTACCTGAAGCCGAAACAAAAGACAGGTTCATGAGCAGTTGCTCAGCAAAGTTCTGAGGTTGACAACTCGCTAACAGCGTGAAAACAAATTAAGCCAAAGAAACAGCTCCCTTGAGAGACTTCATTACTTTCCCCATCTAGGTGTGGATGCCATTAAGGCAAATTATTGCCTCTCAAATATTTTTAGCTTGATGCCCATTTCTGTCTGCATTTGCCTCCGAGGTGCGTGTTTTCAGCTAAGTAATAGGACACACAAATTAAATGCAATTTCAAATTTAAACCTGTACAAGTGTCACTCGCCGAGTCCCCCCCATAGTCCCAGGGGGGTGCCCACAGCACTGTTGGAAACTATATTGCTGTATTTGGTTCCTATTATTTAGTCCAAGAGATTCTTATTAAAATAAAAGTCGGCAATAAGGTTAATATTTTATACTCAGTGCAACTCCGACATGCGTTTGGGTCCTAGCAGGTGGATTTATTTTCTATGCCCTTTCCTCACGTGTGTGCTTTTTAAATTTTATGACGCCTGTGTTGACATACACATAACACCATCCACCTAGGACACTTAGAAGTAGCAGTTCTGCAGTCAGCTTCTATAGAAAGGTAACAGTTACTATCATTTTTAAAATTTTGAGATGGGTGAGGACAAAGGTTGATGAACTCAGAAGTCCAGAATTCTGGTTGGATGCTGAGGTATAGACCTACTGTTGTAGGGTATTTCACTAGTTTTCAGTTTTAATAGGTCTTAATTGGTATGTGTATGTGTGTGTGTGAATGTATGTTGTGTGCGTTATATGTGTGTGTGTTCTGTCTGTGTATGTATGTGTGCGTGGTGTGTGGTGTGTGTGTGTGTCTGTCTGTATGTGTCTCTGTGTGTGTGTTGTCTGTGTGTTTTTGTGTGTGTATACTCAGGTGTGGACATGTGTATATGAATGTGTGTTGTGTGTATGTTGAATGTGTGTGTGTGTCTGTCTGTCTGTCTCTGTGTGTGTATGTGTGTGTGTGTGTGTGTGCATGTGTGTGTGTGTATTTTGTGGATGCCAGAGGCTGATATTGGGTATCTTCCTCAATCGTTCTTCCCCTTATATAATGACACAGAGTTTAAATGAACTCTGAGCTCACAGATTTTGTGAGCCTTACTGGCCAGCTGGCTTCAGCTCATTCGAGACATTAATGCACATGTTTCTGTATGTCCACACTCCCTAGCTTTTATACCTGCATAAGCTTTATATGTTGAATCATGTCAGGGCTGGCGACTGGCTTTTGTTGGGCTGTTTGACCACAGACCATCGATTTTGCATTGTCTTCCATTGCCTCTAGTCTTGGCTATCTGAGAGCCAGACTGGGCCTCCCACTCCATGTATTACAGGCCTCAGGTTTTACACCATCACCTACTGCAGCCAAGAGAGAGACCGAACTGGCTGGATTACCGGACCACAAATGCCTGTGTAGGAGGATGGCCTGTGCCTCCTGGTTTCCTGGAAGACAGTCAGCTGCTGGTTGGTGGGGGTGGAGGTGGGGGTGGAGGTGGGAGTCCACTGTTATCATCTTGGTTCAGAATGTTCATGCTCAACTGGACCCTTGCTTTTTTCCACCAAAGCATGTTTGACTTTTCCACCATTGTGTGATAGCCCATCCCAAAGGCCCTCACTCTTCTGGCATTATCTGTGCCTACTGCTGGGGACGCACTTCCGTTCTACTGCTGCTGAATTGATTAGCTGCTAAGGACATCCAATTTTAAGGATCCCTCCCTCTACCAAACAAATGTGACAAGAACATTTGAAGCTTTACAAGGTGAGCTCTCAACCTGCCGTCACAGTATGTCGGTTTAGGCACACCATTTAACCTCCTCAGTCTCTTTACTACCTGGAAGATGATGGGACCAGATTAAATGTCAGGGCTTGTCTCTTTCACATTCCTGAAATGTCTATTTTTGATTTTCCAAGAAGTGGCGTCTGTATCATCAGTGCAAATGAAATTAAAATAACAATCTCCCCGGAGTTCCCACCTGAAGTCTGTGATTGTGAAATTTAATATTTATGTGCTTATATGATGTGCTTACGTACAATAGTATTTAATGCTGGGTAGAGAACTCTGAGGTCATAAGGTGATTTCCTCAAAATAATTGTTCTGCAATGGGAAACAACACATCAAATTTGCCGAAGGGAAAACAGGTCCTTCTTAAACAGGGGTCTCAAAAAATGTTCAGAGCAATGTCAGAAAGCAATTGGGTTCCATGATTACCAAGGAGTGAACAGAAGAGGAATGACATACGGGGAAAATACCCAAGCTAACACCATGAGTCCATCCCTGTGGGGAACCACTCTGAGCTGTGAGTGTCTGTGCCATCTGGCTCAACCCAGGCCAAAAAAAAAAAAAAAAAAAAAAAAAAAAAAAAAAGCAGAAGCAAAAGTACAGAGAAGTTCCAGACTGCCACTGGTGACTTGGGTTGTGAGTGTGTGTGTGTGTGTGTGTGTATGTGTGTGTATGCATGCACACTTTTCAAACGTGTTCCTATGTGCACGATTGCCTCATGGTTTCAAAGATGTGGGAGCTGTCGTTAGAGTTCCGTTTGCTCATCTTACATTAGCATCGTTGTCATTTCCATGTTGCAACTGTTTCAATAATTATCATTTATACTCTAACAGAATTTAATTATTCTGTTCTCTGTGATTGACTGCTATGGGTTCCCCCCTTTCCCTTTGTTTTATTACAAATAACCCTTCAATAAAAATCTGTGTGAACTTACCTTGGATTTGTTTTCAGGTTATTTCCTTGGGGTAAATCTCTTCAAATAGGAAAATGTTGGAGTCGTGTTTTCTCTTTAGCGTCCTGTCAATTGTAGGCAGTATTGATTAACTCTTTTCTGGCGGTGACAGCGATGATGGTCTCAAGCCTCCTGACCCTCTCTGGGCTTCATAATTTTGTTAGGTGTGTTGCTCTCCGTCAAGGTCTATGAAAAGAGCGCGCCACTCTGCCGCCATGATTCCCTAGGCTGTTTGCGGAGCCATTTCTTTGGACACAACCCCTGACCAGCTTTAGTCCCTCAGCTTCTTGCCTGAGTGGATTTGAATTCTTTCATCTTTTTATCCGAGCCCATCGTTGACGTATTCAAGAAATATACAGGTTAAAAATGAAAAAAACTCTGAATCTCTTTCACTTTAAAGATAACTGTTTCTGTGCCATGATTATAGCTAACTGGGATAAATAGAAATTGGTATCAGATTAGATTAACAAATATCAACCAGGGAAACAAAGAATATGAGGTTGTTACCACAGTTGAGACCTGGGATGTTAGGAAAGAGTATATTCACCCTTCTGTCTTGGCTACATCCCTGCTCTGACCATGTAAGCTGGGCCCCAGAGTCCTCCACTGCGTAACAGGGCAGATTGTGGGACCTGCTAGGCAAGGTGGCAATAGAGTTTAGGAGCAATGGCATATGCACGGGTCTTCAGTGCTCCACCTGCTAAACAGTGAAGGGTAAGGAGAATGGATTTGCATTTCTCAGTTCGATAAATATGTTATCAGGCTGATAAATGCTTCTAAACACCCAGTCTTATTAGCCCAGGCACCCAGCACTAACCCAGACACCCAGGGCAGAGTCAAGGGTGTCAGGCACCATCATTTCCTACTGAAGACTGATAGGTGGAAAGGAGGTAAGGACAGATGTCCATCTCCCCCATGGGAAAAAGCCCTCTTCCAATGATCCTGAACCTCTGCTAAGGCAAGGGCTGGTTTGGCCCCATCAACACTTTCTTCTTAGATCTAGGATTTCTCAGAGGCCCAACCATTTCTCTTCACTGTTGGGAAGAGAAAACGTAGAGAGCCTAGCATATACTAAATGGCAAAAAAAGTTTTTGTTTGTTTGTTTACACTAAGGAATGAGTAAGGAAATCCATGAAACTCGGCTAGTCACCAGCATTCCCTGAGGCATCTTCGTTATTATCTGTCAGAGACTCCAAAGTGCAAATTGGTTGAGACTGACCATGGGTTCTGAGCCCCTAAAACCCTCTCACTGATAACGGAATGCCACAGGTCTGTTCTCAGCCCCCAGGGAGCACACAGCTGCTGTAAAATTTCCATATGTGAGCATGCACAGCTGTAAAGGGGCAGAGCTACAGAGATATTGTCTGTGATCTTATGGGTGCAGAGCCTTGTCCTTCTGCTGCACCGCCAATCGCTGCTTTAAGTGATGTCCTTGAAACGGAGGCACAATCAAGGCGCTTGATAAAGTCAAACGCTCCACTGATCTAAACAAAAGGCAGTGTGAAGATGTCTGTTCAGCATCCAGGGCGGGGGGAGGATGCTGTGGAAAGACATGCCACATCCCTGCTCCCTGCTTCCTTGGCTGAGGGAGTCAGCACATGAGAGTTGGGAAGGGACATACTATTTCTTGATTTTTTTTCTCAGGGACCAGGATCAGAAAGAATCCACCCCAAGGGTGGTTGGAGGGAAGAAAAATAACAAGGCTCATTGGTGTCTGGGGACTACCACATGGCTTTCAGACGCGCTAAGATGCGCTAACCACCAGAGCATGGCTTGGCTGTCTTGGTAATTTACATAATATCTTCCTGATACCTTCGCTTCAGTTGTCCATCGTCACTGCAATGGCAGACTCTTTCCTGGTGAGGTGAATCTTCCCGTCCTTCATGTTCTCCCTTTCCTCTTCCTCCTCCTCTTCTTCTGTGGGCTTACCTCTCTCCTGCTTGTGGGTCTGGGGGGTTTCATATGTGGAACAGGGATGAAGTGGATTTCAACATCATCTCTGTTCTTCTTGGCCAATTCCCATGCTCCTGTCAAATGATGAAGTATTAGGTCAATGGGGGTATGAATGGAACCAAAGAGGAGAGTTTCCTTTGTGTATAATAAATAAAATCCTCAGGGTCAGGGAAGGGGGCTGCCGTGATAGGTTCTTATAGGAGCACTCTAGAGAAGTGAGGTTTTCTGTTTATCCATTTTTTTTTTTTGAGATAGGGCTTCTCTGTAGCATTGGTGCCTGTCTGGGAACTAGCTCTTGTAGACCAGGCTGGCCTCGAACTCCCAGAGATCCGCCTGCCTCTGCCTCCTGAGTGCTGGGATTAAAGGCGTGCACCACCACTGCCCAGCTTGTTTATTTGTTCTTGTGAACATAAATCACTTCATATTTTGTGTTGAATGTAAATTTGAAAATAGAAGGAAAATTGGATGATCAGTATTCAATTCACTGTTTCATATAATCCATAAATAAATAAATGCTAGAGACACAAGAGCCCAAGAAAGGAACCAAATCACAGTGCCAAGAACTTTCTAAGAATGTTTAAGTTGACTGTGTCTGTTATGATTAGGAAAATAGAAAAAAATAGGTGAAGAAACCTGGAAAACAATAGTTTGATCTCCTCAGTACCATTTAGAGGTAAACATCTCTAGGAGATGGCTAGGAAATTTATATGAAAACACCCAGGAAACCTGCTGCACAGCAGATATACTTTAAGGTTTTATTAATATATTATGAGCATCATTATTAAATTTCTGACAAAGAGTTAAGAAAGTCAAGGTTAGGAAATTGTATTTTGATATATATCTGGGTTTTAAAGACGAAAATTATTTAATTGAATTGGCTCTGATGGCTTTCTACAAACTCCATTCTTTTTCTTTTAAATTCCTACGTTATCATCTTCCTATTGCTTCTCGCTTTTATTATAGAGCAGACAACACAGATAAATGGGGAAAACTGATAAATAGTACATGCTTTTAGCAAATGCTGCACAAAGGTCCAATATCTTACTTCTGTTTGTAGAGCTTTTGAACAAAGAGGATCTTAGGCTTCTGGCCCTCACCAAGGCAAACAGAACTGAAGTTTTCAAATGAAGAGCAGTCAAGAATTCTATCTACAGAATTGAGACTTTCAGGTTAGATCTTGATCAATTCTTCCAAATCCTCTCCTGGTCTACAAAGAAAGTTCCAGGACAGTCAAAGCTACATAGAGAAACTGCATCTCAAGAAACAAACAAAATTGTTAAGATCAGTGAGACCCCGGATCCTGAATTTCTTGTAATCCCCTGATCTGAGTGCCTACAGCTGCTCTGAGCATGAGACCTTCAGAAGTTCCTGATGGCAGGAGAGTGGTTTCTGGTGGGTTTGGCTGGGACACGGCTATCTCTATATAATCTGCCCCTAAACACAATAAAAGGGCATTCTTGGGAAATTCAAGAATGACCCGTGTCACTGTCAAAAAAAAAAAAAAAAAAAAAAAAAAAGAAGAATTCTATCTATATTGGAATGGTGAACTTTTGAATATTCACCACTTAGCTCTTCACTCAGATGGTTTCGGAACTTTCTGGAATCCTTCTCGCCTGATAATGGAGGCCATTAAAGTAGTCTCCAATGCCTTTTTCTTTTTTAATGAGAAAAGGCACATCGTTAACAAAGGACTTGCTCTGTGGAACACGCTTGCCAGGCATTTTTAGACATCCTAAGAGCATCTGAATCCTCATGTGTAAGAGTTTGCGTTTCACAGGTACCCTGTGCTGCGAATTTCATTTACATGATCACACATATCCTCACCCAAGGTCCCGATGGGGGAAAGATATACACTTTCCTTTATACAGACAAGCAAAAGAAAGCTCACAAAGAGTGCAATGGCTTGCTCAAGTCGATGGGGAAGACACAGATCAAGCATCATAAGCAGGCAAAGTCATATGTGTCAAGACAATGGCTGTTTATAGGACAACTTCCAATTTTATTTTTGGAGTCTTGCTTTGAAGGAATTACTGATCTAAAAAAACATGGACCCATAAGAGTATCCTAGACAAATTCATTTATAACCATGCTTGAGCTAGCCTGATAACTTCTTTAAGTCAAGGCATTCAGTTGGTTTTGTTCATGTCTTCAAGGTCTTAGAGGAGGTTGAAACGGTGCCAATAATTCTTCACAGATTTATGTTCAAGTGAACCAAAAGTTGGGAGATTTCCACTGATGGTTGGGCTATTTAGAGGAGGGACGCAGGTATATTTCCTGCAGTGATTATCAGCAGGTGGTACCCAGTCCATTAGCCCTAGCAACCCAATAGCACCTGTTAGATGTCTATGTGTGCCTCTCCCAACATTGTTTGTCCTCAGGGTTAGGGACATCATTTAGGGGTTGATTATTACTCGTATAGGGTTGGGGGTAGGGGTGGAAATTATGTAGGCCCAGAGATCTCCTTGAAAAAAAAGAAAAAGAGGGGAAATTGAATGGGATAATAGGTAAATTGGTGTGAGCTTACTCACAAGAATAATAATAATAGAGTGAATACTTGTGAGCTATTATTTATGGACAATTTACATTGATGTAGATTCTTGTATATTGATACAAGTTCAAATTGTATTTGTTATATTGAATATGCTCCTATTTCTGTTAACAATAGTTGTATACCTATGTAAAGTTATTCTGTCAGATTGTATGCATGCATGTTTCTCTGTTTTATATATTTTGTATAATGATACAATTTTTAGAATATACTTATCATATTACATTATATATTTATACCTCTGATCAAGATACTTATACATTGTTAACATTTTGAGGTCATTGTCCTCATTCACTGCACAGTTGTTTAAGGATTGTTTAATTTTTTGATATGAAGTCTTAGTCTTTAAGTTATATAGGTATTAAATATTATAGGTCAATATTCATTCATGGTTTTCATACTTATAGTCAGACTAATTAGGTTCCATAGATACATAGAGATTGTATTCTGAATAGATAGGTAATCTTCAACCACTTCAAAGATCTGTAGAATATGGCATTTAAATAACTTAGGTTTCTGTTGACATGAGACATAATTGCTCCTGGTAGCACTGATGTATTCCCAAGAGAATGTTGACTAAGTCTTATAATCTAGTCAAGCCATTTCTAATACAAGACTTAGTCTCCTTAGGATAAAATGATTATTAAAACATTAAGCATATGCTTCTTGATTAATATTGTTTATGCTGGTTGTAATTCTAATTTTTATACTTGATATCTGTTCTTATTGTATAAAGTTTTGTATTAGGTTTAGAAACTCTTATTTAGACAAAAGAGAGGAGGTGATGGGAAACCTCCTTCAGCCAATGGCCTTTAAGAGGCTGGACCAGGTTGGGGCATGACTTTTGGGAACCCAAAAAGTTGCAGTCCTGCCTAGCTCACTCTGTTCTTCCCACCCTCCACACATTGATGCTGGACCCCATTCCTGTTCTGTGAGTTTTTTCTTTTAATAAAGAAAAACCTTAGTATACTCTATTTGGAGTTAGCTGAACATATTTGACTCATGTTCAGCATCACTTCCTGTTCCTCCTCATTCTAGCAACAGAAAGGGACCCATTCCATTCTGTATCTCACAACCCCATTTGGCTGTTTCTCCTTCCAAAAAAGGAATAAGAGACTGTGCTGAATCCTGTAGCCTCAGAGTACTGAGACTGAGTGCTGGTACCCTTTCCTCTATCAGCAGGCAGAGACATTCTATGGGCAGGGACTTTGCATTTCCCTGCTGACAGAGTAGTCATAGAGTGACTCTCGGCAGTCATAGCCAAAGCAGCAAGATGCCTATTTGCCTCCTCTCTCCACACTTTGAAGCACAGATTCTAGCACAGAGCCAGACACACAGAACTCAGTAATTGTGTGGTAAGAACCCTGCTCAGTAGAAGCAGGGGACGAGTCAGTGTTTCCATGGGTGACCCAGCAGTTCTCACTGCTGACTTCCTGTTCCAGTTCCCTTCAGCAGGTAGCTGGATTCGGATCCCTTCATCTCGCCTTCCCAAAGTACATGGCCTCACATTTCTGCTCCCATACCTAGTGGACAGAGAAGGCATCAAAAGTTTATCACCCAAGAAGAGCAAGCATGAGTCTGGGAGACCCACAGAGCAGGCTGAAGCAGACCCTTGAAGCTCCACATAAAATGTCTGTGGGACTCCATCACTGCAACCCTCTGTCTAGGAGTTCCGCATCACTCCCAAGTCAATACATACTGTTCTGCTAGAGTTCTTGAATCATGCTTTCTTTTTGTTGGTGGTGGGTTATATTTCTGAGTTGATTTTGCATACATTAATCTGTTTTACCTTCAGTTATTCATTCAATAAGGAGTTTGAGCGTCATATGTTCCGTGTGACGGTAGAACCTATTGTTTGGAATAGCTAGGAAAGCCAGCTAGCTGAGGACCATGACCAGGCCTTGTTCATCAAGTCACTGCATCTCTATCAGAATCATCCACTTGTCAGGTCCTCAGCCGAACCAGCGCATCACACACGAATGACAAGGTGTTTCAGTGAACAGGAGAGAGGTAAAGGTGGTTTGGAAATAGCTCTTGTTCTAAAGGGGCACACACTCTGCAAGATAGTGCTTTTTCCCGAAACAATAATACACAGGAGACTTAGAAAGGTGCCTAGAGTCAACAAAGAGACATGCTCTATGTAACTAATGGTGTCTACGGCTCTTCTTCCCAGGAGCTAATAATTAGACCCATGGCAGTCAGCATCACGTCAAACTAATCTCCCCATCCCCTACAGCATCTTCCTTGGGATGTTCCCCAAGTAGGCACAGCCTAAGTGCCAGGAAATGTGACATTTCAGAGGCACTTCTAGTATCTTCCCTGTCAGAGATTCTAGGGCTGAATGTCACAGCAGTGTTGACCCAAGACAGCAACAGGGTGAGAGTCAGAGGAGAGATGCCAGTTAGTGACTTCTTACCACGGAGTGGGTACCTGCTAAATGCTGGTTGAACACATCATTTGATCCTGACAGTGACTCAAGCAGGGGGTGGGGGTTCTCATGCCTTTGTTGTATTGGAACAGCTGCTTGAGATGTTTGCAGGATTCTACAACTAGATACTGGCAGACCCACAATCCTTCCCCCCAACAAAAGTTAGTCTGTTTATGGACCATGTAGGCTGGCCCACCGGCTCCATTCACAGGCATGAACATCTAGATAGATTGTTATGCCAGAAGGTGCATGACTGCTGCTCCCAAAGGGATTCAAACTTCCGTCATATCCTCATCTGTACACAGCAGGCAGGTTGCACTTTTGAAAGTTCTGGTTTTCTTCTTTTAATTGGCACCTAGCATTTAAACATGCTTATAAGGTCCCTGTGACAATTCAGATTCGCATATAATGCATGCTCAAAGTATCATATTTTCTCGATTGACTGACATTAGCTATAGTACTACCAGTTCCTCTGAAGAATTTTCCTTGTGCCCCAAATGTTATATTTTTTCCTAATAACTTAAGATCTCAGCATCCAATGTTGCTTTTTTGTTGGTGATGCAAGCACTAAGTTCTATTTCACACTTGATAAAAATGCATCATCCCAAACCATGCCAAAACACCAAAAAGAAAAACAGCGTTAAGAAAGCTGGTGGGAATGCAAACTTGTGCAACCACTCTGGAAAGCAGTGTGGAGGTTTCTCAGGAAATTCGGGATCAACCTACCCATGGACCCAGCAATACCACTCTTGGGAATATACCCAAGAGAGGCCTTATCACACAACAAAAGTATATGCTCTACTATGTTTATAGCAGCATTGTTTGTAATAGCCAGAACCTGGAAACAACCTAGATGCCCTTCAATTGAAGAATGGATGAAGAAAGTATGGAATATATACATATTAGAGTACTACTCAGCAGTAAAAAACAAGGACTTCTTGAAGTTTGCAGGCAAATGGATGGAAATAGAAAACACCATCCTGAGTGAGGTAAGCCAGACCCAAAAAGAGGAACATGGGATGTACTCACTCATATTTGGTTTCTAGCCATAAATAAAGGACATTGAGCCTATAATTCGGGTTCTTAGAGAAGCTAAATAAGAAGGAGAACCCAAAGAAAATCATATAGGCTTCCTCCTGAATATTAACCTTCATCAGGCGATGAAAGGAGACAGAGACAGAGACCCACAATGGAGCACCGGACTGAAATCTCAAGGTCCAAATCAGAAGCAGAAGGAGAGAGAGCACAAGCAAGGAACTCAGGACCGCGAGGGGTGCACCCACACACTGAGACAAGGGGGATGTTCTATCGGGAACCCACCAAGGCCAACTGGCCTGGGTCTGAAAAAGCCCGGGTTAAAACCGGTCTCGCTGAACATAGTGGACAATGAGGACTATTGAGACCTCAAGAACAATGGCAATGGGTTTTTGATCCTACTGTACCTATTGGTTTCGTGGGAGCCTAGGCAGTTTCGTGGATGCTAACCTTACTAAACCTGGATGGAGGTGGGTGGTCCTTGGACTTCCCACAGGGCAGGGAACCCTGATTGTTCTTTGGGCTGTCGAGGGAGGGGGACTTGATTGGGGAAGGAAGAGGGAAAGGGGAGGCAGCGGTGGGGAAGAGCCAGAAATCTTTAATAAAAAAAAAAAAGCAGAAAGCAGTTGCCCTTCTGTGGCCTGCTCCTCCTCTTCCCATGAGCTTATGCCTGGAGAACGACTTTCAAACCCACCACTGGCAAATGTGGAAAAATTTGAAGCCCTGAGACATTTACTGTGGCTGTTTTTGTTGTTGTTACCTGGGATGTTATGGAAGTTACTTTATTAGGATGGGAGTTTATGTTGTAAATTGAATTAAGGCACAAATATATACAGTTCCTTCTGTCTTTTAGCATGGCCCCACTCGTACTTTCTCTTGTGATAAAGAAAACTATTAGCTCCTGTCAGAACTGCAAGGAGGGAGATCATTTTTATTGAAATAAGAAGAAAATGATGGTGTCAGGCAAGGAGTCCGAGAGATAAAATATTACATCTAATAAACACGCTACATATGGGATTCGACAAGGGGTCCTTGAATTACGGAACAACAGCAGCTTCAGAAAAACAATAACATTAATATTGAAAAATAATGACTCGCGCTTTCATCCTGAAGAAACCTGCATTTTAATAACAGGAAGGAAGTCAAGAGAAAGGAGAAAAGAGCTTCTCGGAACCCAGTCCACTGGAGGAATTGACAATGGTGGATCGCAGTGCCCAAGACAATGAAGGATTCCAAATAAAATCCTATATTGAGAAGGGAGGCGTTAAATACACTGAAGAAAATTAAGCACAGACAAGAGGAGTCTAATTAAGATGGGCAAAAAAAGAATTCAAAAGAACATATGGAAAATGACTCTGGCACAGATGCGAGCTGTGTTTATCAGTTTTCCATCCCTGCAACACAATTCCCAAGGAGAGGTAATTTAAAGGAGAAAGGACTTACTTTGGCTCACGGGTTTATAGGTTCTTGTTGTACTTGGACTGGGGTGGGGCAGGAATGTGAGGAGCAATAGGATGGCTCAGCTGATGGGCAGGCAGATGCAGAGGGAGGGAAGGAAGAAGCAGCCAAAGGCAGGACAAGCCTTCCAGAGGCACACCCTTGGGGAATGGTGATGTTCTGACTCCAACCAGCTCACACGTACTGACAGCCACCAAGCTATGAAGTCAGGAATCAATTCCTCTGTTGAAAATGTTTTGGGTGATTCAAGACCCAGTGGCCTCTCTGGATGGACCAGCTGGTGAGCAAGCCTTCAACACATGGGGATAGTACTTCATATCCGAGCCAGGCATGGTAGATGGATGGTGGGGAGTGACAATGGATGGGGGAGCTGTTGGCATATGACGGTATTTTCATATACACATAAATTCCTGCAGACAATTTTCTCTCTCATTTTGCTCCTTGAGGACATTAGGTAATGTGTGAAGACTCATCTTGAGGGTGTAAGGGTAACCACTGGCATTTTCCACCTATAGCCTCCAGGCTTAACTCCTGACAATGCCCAGAGATGTCTCTGAAGGCCTGAGTTGTCACATTTGAGAGCCGAAGGTTTCTCATATTCTCTCTTTCCCCCAATAAGAGAGTCCACCTTGTCTGTCCGATTCCATATTCAGGCTCCCTTGGCTCACACCAGGCCTCCAAACAGGCTTTGTGTTAGCCGGGGTCTGATTCTTCATCGGGTCCACAAATACTTTTCTAAAAGAAACTTCACATTATTTCCATGACATCAACAATGATAAGAGTCGATGAGGAGTCACAACAGGTATGAGATCCAAGTTCATCGTATCTCACATAATGTCTTTGATGCAGCAAAGACACCCCAGATGAAGGCATCCCACCCAAACTAAGGAAAGAGACATTTGGGGAGAGGTTTTCAAGTCAGAAAGCTTCATAACAGAATGGGTGGTGGGAGCCAAGGGTAGTGCTACCTTACTGGAGGAAGCAGGCTACTGTGGGTGTCCCCTTTCGATCCCATTCAAATCTGTCTTGCCTCAAAGTCTGTTAAGTTGTAGGCTAGCCCAGGGCACTTATACTACTGACAACTGGTAATCAACTTAGTTGCTTTTCTTTTGGCTGTACCAAAATGCCTGGCAAAGGCTGTTTCAAGGACATGCTGCTTTATCTCACAGGTAGAACAACCCACCCTGGTGGGGAAGCCATGATTGCAGGGATAAGAAGCAGCTGGTTCCATGACATCACAGTCAGGAAGCAGGGAGGTGAATGCTGGTGCTCAGCTCACTTTCTCCTTTTTATTCATTCTGAGACTCCAGCCCAGGGAATGGTGCCACCCACAGTTGGCATGGGTTTTTCTCACCTCAGTGAACTTAATTTAGAAACTCCTGCACATGTCCGAAGGTTTGGCTTCTAGGTGGTTCTCCGCACCTATGAAGTTGACAGACTTAACTACCACAGTAATTTCCTTCCTCGTGTATTGTGGGCGAGGAGCGGCCTTTATGGCTTCCCCCCACTACCTGCTAGTACCACTTCTTTCCCCCAACCCATCACACTTGTCCTAACAACCAACCCTATATTTAGACACTGCAACCTGTCTCCTGGGGATAAAACTGGCCACCATGGAATAGCAGAGGACCCTAGGGCTTTGCGTTTAGTCCTGAAATGCTGCAGATTCCACTAAGACCGCAAACTGTTGGCTGGTAGCTATTAAATTAGTCAGAATGAAAAAAGACCCATTCCACCCTGTCTCCCCTCCCTGCCTCCGGAGCGCAGCTGCTGTATCTGCAGCACGGGTGACCTTGGCGTTTCTTACCATTGATCACTCGTTTCCAAGAAAACGTAGCGGGGGAAATCCCACACATGAGAGACTGAGGCCTCTGCACCCCCTTGGGTTACAATTTCCTGCCTGTCTCCTGGGCTTTAGTTCCCACAAGATGAATATCGTTTGCATTTGACAGGACTACTGAAAAACTCCCCATTTGCTCAACACCTGCTGCCTGCATGGGGAGAGACTTGTTTAGTTTGAAAAGAATTCTGTGGTGTGGGTATGCTTACCCACAGTTCACCCAGGGCGAGTAAAAGTGGATTCTGATGATAAGAAAGTTTGGCTTCCACTTGTACCCTGCCAGAGTCTGTGGAGCCAATGGAACCGAAGGTCAGCATCTATCGTCCACCCCATTTGATCTTCAACCTCTTGGTACCCATCATTTGTATTCAAGTTGTGCACATGTATTTGCCCCCCTCTCTAATTACAAGTTAAAATAAGGGTATCAAGATGGTTCAACAGATAAAGACATGTGCTGCCAAGGCTGATGGCCTGAGTTTTATCCCTAGAACCTAAAAGAAGGTAAGAGAACTAGAGAACCGACTCCATCAAGTTATCCTCTGACCTTCACACACGTTCTATGATATGTGTGTATGCCACCCCCATAATAATAAGCACATTTTTACAACTGAATACATACATAAATATGTAATGATAATAATCAAAGAAAACGAGGCTATCAGCTTGAGAGTAGAGGATCATGGGAGTGGTTGTGGAGGGTAACTAGAAAGTGCTTCCTTGGAGGGTAGAAAGGGAGGACAAAGTAAGGTAATCCTATTTCAATTAAACAGGAAAACTTTATAAAACCTAAAGAATAAAACTAAAAGTTGATCCTTGTCAAGGTCAAATGATGAGTTAACGAGGAAGTTCAAGTTTTCCCTTTCCTTTTTGTGCTTAGGGATGGCCGTGTGCATTGTTAATTCTCACTCTCAGCTGCCTGGATTTGGAGTCACTCGGGAGACACACCTCTGAGCATGCCGGTGAGGGTATTTCCAGAGAGGGCTGTCTGAGGAGGCGAGATGCACTCTGATGTGGGAAACTCCACCCTGTGGGATGAGGTCCTTGGCTAAATTAAAAGGAGTGAGTGGGACAAGCTGAGCAGCGTCACTCATCTCTCTGTTACCTGACTGCAGGCTCAGTGTGACCAGCCGCCTCATGGTCCTACTGCTGTGCTTTCCAACCAGAAGCTGATATCCCTTCAGAAGGGATGAGCCCCAACAAACCCTTCCTTCCATAACTCGCTTTTGTCAGGCATTTTGTCATGGATGAGGAAAGTAACTCATATATCGTAATAAAGGGTTTTCTAAAACTCTACTTCCCATGCTTCCATAGAGAATAAGCTGCCCACTTTATGATTCATTCCAGTCTATGATCGAACACTATTTTCCAACTGCTTGGCCTTTTTAGTTCAAACTGGTCTGTTTCCTTTCCCCTCACTAAAACAGTCTGAGTCACATGCGGGAGCTCTGAGAAGTGACACCTAGCTTCCTGAAAGCCCTTGTTGGAGAAGATGGTCTTATTGCTGACCTGTGGCCTCTGTCCTTGGCCTCCCTTGTGGGTAGGGCCAAATCTCAGCAAGCCTAGGGCCCATGTTCCCTGGTGCTTTGTAGTCCTCACTGTCAATGGTTCTAAGATGCCAGAGTGCAGCTACCAAGGCACTCAAGAGTGTGTAAGCAAATACTCTGTGTTGCGGTGATATTTCATTTGTATTTTAATAAATAAAGCTTGCCTGAAGATTAAAGAGTAAAAAAGCCCCACTGATCAGCCTTACAGGCCAGGTAGTGGTGCACACCTTTAATCCCAGCACTAGAGAGGAATATAAGATGGGAGGAGACAGCTCTCACACACAGTGTCATTCTGAGATTCTTGGAGGCAGGATCGCCATTTCAGACTGAGGTAGAGTTGAGAGCTGGCTGTTTTCCGTTTCTAAACCTCAGGTTGAATTCCAGTTTCTGTCTCTGGGTTTTTATTTTTATTTTTTTTTTAAATTTATTTATTATGTTACAGCATTCCTTCCATGTGTGCCTGCAAGCCAGAAGGGGGCGCCAGGTCTCATTATAGATGGTTGTGAGCCACCATGTGGTTGCTGGGAATTGAACTCAGGACCCCTGGAAGAGCAGTCAGTGCTCTTAACCACTGAGCCATCTCTCCAGCCCTCTGGGTTTTTATTAATTGTGCTACACCGTGTCTCACAAAACTCTAGGAGAAATTGTGTAACCAAGTTTCTTGTATCTCACAGACCCTAAGAGACATGATTTAAAGGAAGAAAGATCTATTTGTACTCGTGGTTTCTGAAATTTCAGGTCATGGTGGCAGGGCTCCATCCCATTAGATCCCTTTCCTTTGAGCCTGTGGCGAGGGGGATGGCAGAAGTAGAGAGTGTGGTTGAGGAAAGCTGCAGACACCAGGGAAGCTGAGGACCATGTCAGCTCCCAGTGTTTCCCTGGGTGACTGCTCTGGGGCAGTGCAGAGTCACATGATGAAAAAAAGGGCTGTGATTGCTTGGATAAAGTTACTAAAAAACCTCCCTAGACTTCTGCATTCCTCACTTGGTTTTCATAATGACCACATTATTGTTATTATTACTATTACTATTAGTAGCAGTAAGAGTATTAACTGTATTTTTGTGTTCTTGTGAATGTGTGTGCATACAGAAGTCAGAAGACAACCTGTCTGTTGTTCCTTGGAGTACATCTACCACTTTCCAAACAGTCTTTGAATTGTATACACATGTATAAAGTGTCTTGGTCACATTTATCCCCTGTCCCCAGCAGACTCCCACTGAACCATCCTGCCAGTCCTCCCCACCTTGTTCTTTTGAAACAGGGTCTGCCACTGAACCTGGAGCTTATCACCTCAGCGAGATGGCTGATGTGGGCTGTATGCCATGAATATATTTTATTACCATTGATTAGTAAGTCATTTTGGCCAATGGTGCAACAGAGTAAAGCCAGGTGGGAAATCCAAGCAGAGATACATAGAAAGAGTAGGTGGAGTCAGAGATGTCATGCAGCTGCCAAAGGAGAAAGACACTGCCAGAACCTTACTGGTAGGTAGGTCACAACCTCATGGTGATGCATTGATTAATAGAAATGGGTTAATTTAAGATGTAAGAGTTAACTAGGAATATGCCTAAGCAATTGGCTAAATAGTCCTATAATTAATATACTTTCCATGTGATTATTTGGGTCTGGGCTACTGGGAAACGCAAGAGCAGTCTCTGTTTACAGATGGCTGACCAATG
>NW_026067968.1:2290887-2310241 GCF_014885135.2 Alexandromys fortis | reverse complement strand
CCTCCCCCAATCAAGTCCCCTCCCTCATCAGCCCGAAGAGCAGAAGAGCAGTCAGGGTTCCCTGCCCTGTGGGAAGTCCAAGGACCTCTCACCTCCTTCCAGGTCTAGTAAGGTGAGCATCCAAACAGCCTAGGCTCCCACAAAGCCAGTACATGCAGTAGGATCAAAACCCAGTGTCATTGATCTTGACTTCTCAGCAGTCCTCATTGTCCGCTGTGTTCAGCGAGTCCGGTTTTATCCCATGCTTTTTCAGACCCAGGCCAGCTGGCCTTATTGAGTTCCCGATTCGTGATCCTAGAGAAGCTAAATAAGAAGGTGAACCCAAAGAAAGACATATAGTCATCCTCCTGGAGATTAACTTTCATCGGGCGATGAAAGCAGACAGAGACAGAGACCCACATTGGAGCACTGGACAGAAATCTCAAGGTCCAAATCAGGAGCAGAAGGAGAGAGAGCATGAGCAAGGAACTCAGGACCACGACGGGTGCACCCACACACTGAGACATTGGGGATGATCTATCGGGAACTCCACAGCTTTTTTGGTTCCTGTCCTGGAACTAGCTCTTATAGACGAGGCTGGCCTCGAACTCACAGAGATCCGCCTGCCTCTGCCTCCTGAGTGGGCAAACCTCATTCTTGAAATGAGACAACTTTGAACAAAGAAGTCTGCTGACCTGGCTCAAGTCCATATGTTTTCTCTGAAATAGCAGAGTCGCATTTTGATTCCCTTCTTTCCCTTATGGATCATCTCTAAAGTGACCTGGTTAGCCTCTGACACTACTGAACTAGGAGGGAGGCATTTGCTTCAGATTCTGGAGCCTTGTTCCCTGAGCTCTGTCAGCTCTGGGTCACCAAAGCCAGGGTCACAGACTGGACCTAAATATACTGTATTTTCTCCAGCACCTTTCCCCGGGGACCTGTGTCAATCTGTTCTCTCTCATTGAGTGCCTGCAGCGTGGTGGCCAAGGTGTAGATTTGAAGATGGTCAGTGGAGTCAAATTTTGAACTTGACAGTTGCTACCTGTATGGTTTTTGGAGATATCACTTAATCTCCTCAAGCCATGCTTTATCCTTAGAACAAGTTCAGTAACCATTGAGTTTCTTGAGAGTTCAAGCTCACGGCATGGTGTTTGGTGTGTTCCTGCTTCTGAGGTCATAAATCTACTGATTGTTCTGTCTGCACATGCGGGAGTAGTGAAGAAGCCTTCTGGGGTCTCTTTTCCAGGATATTATTTCCACCCCTGAGGGGTCCAACTCCCATCGTAAGCACCTCCCAGAGCTCCACCAACCAACAATACATTACCTGTGTTTAACATATAACTTGAATTTCAGGACGGCACAGGTAGTTAAGCCAAGGCAATGAGGAATAGCGTGCACAACCCAGCTAACTCCCTGGGCCTTGAGTGCTACTCTCCGGATGAAGAATTACATTCACACACAACATTCCAGCAGCCGACATGAAGCAGAAAATGCTTTGGGTCTTAGCTGTTCTCTTAAGGAAATGTCAAAGGTTGAAGACTACCTAATTAATACACATCAAATAATTAACACACATCAAATGCCTCTCAGTCCCACTCTCCCCGTCACTGTCACTTCAGAATTCCTCAGGAGCAGATTCTCAATGTTTTCATCCTCCTCCTCGCAGTTCTAAACACAGCCCACAGAGCTCATCCTCTGTCTTCTTCTGCCCTCCCTGTCTCAGCTTGGTATTAAGTGGATCATAGTCTCTAATTTTCCCTGCACCTTCTCCACCCAGCTAATTTAAAGACCCTTTGCAACAGAATTCAAGCAATAAGACTGTGGTGGCTCAAACTTCAATCCTGGTTAAAGGGCAGACATGTTTAGCCATGGCCCCCTAACATGTGCTCGGTACAGTGCTGTATGGCCAGTTAGAATTCATTGAGTGCTGCCCATAACCTCAAGTGGACAGGAAGCGTCATGGAGTTCAGGACCATGGCTAATGTGGATTTCAGCCTGAGAACTTAGAATCACCGTCCCATGAACAAACACCTGTCAGTCAGGACTAACCAGTGTCATTTGGCAGTGTTGTGGTGCTCTTTATGTGTGCCCAGCAGACTCTCAGATTTAACATGGAGAAGACAAAGCCATTATCTCTGAGTGACACAGGCCAACAAGGACCTGAGTGGAAAATTACAACCAGAGCCATCATAATAAACCTTCGGTTCCACAGACTCCTGTTTCTCTAGGGACTTGAGGCAGTAGAACTGTCTCACCCTGGGACATGCAGGGAATGGTGGTTGTCCGGAACCAGCTCAAGCTCAGGGCTACCCTGGGCAGCAGCCACAGCTCTATCTTTGCCCCAGCTGGCTAGTTTTGGGTCAACTTGACACAAGTTAGAGTCATTTGGGAAGAGGAACTCTCAATTGAGAATATGTCCCCACCGGGATGACCCGTGGACAAGCTGTTTGCACATTTTCTTGATTCTTGATTGATGTGGGAGGGCCCAGCCCACTGTGGGTGGTGTCATCCCTGAGCAAGTGTTTCTGAGTTGTCTAAGAAAGAAGGCTGAACAGGCCAGTAAGCAGTGCTTCTGTGTGGTCCATGCTTCAGTTCCTGCCTCCTGCTTTTTGCCTCAAGTTCCCACCCTGACTTCCATCAGTGATGGGGCACGACTTGAGAGCTGCCAGCTGAGCTAAGCCCTTTCCTCCATAAGTTCCATATGATGCTTTCTTACAGATGTGGAAACTCTAAGATGCATTCCTTGTTGCCTTCAACCAAGGGTGCTCCTCAGATATTGCAAAAAGAGGTTCTGCAGCGTGGGTGCCTGACTCAGATCCCAGTATGATACTGTGGCTCAAGGAGCAGTAGGCAGGAAGTAGGAGGAGGATCTCCAGACCTTGGGGGCTGCGCCATTGCAGCCCACTTGAAAGACACATCGGTGGGGATAGGAGGAAAAGACTGACATAAGGGGGCTGGGGACCTGTCAAGCTTGAGATGCTTAATAGCTCAAGAAATACTAATCTACAGTACTCCTTTCTTCACATGGGCAAACAGGCTATAACAGTTCACTAACAATGAGGGAGGGTGAGGACCATTTCAGAATATGAGCAACTCCCTCTGGCCAGAGGCCAAGGAGTCTGGTGGATACCAGTGAGACACTCGGGTCCCTAAAGGTCCCATGGGCTGTGCTCCCTGCCCACGGTAGAGGATCCAACAAGGGCAGACGCCAGGTGGATGATCCAGGAAGTGCTTTGTGAAGGTAATTTTGGAGGTGTGGGAGGATGTACCGGTGAAAGGAGACAGTCTGTGTGATGACAGTCCTTGTCTGGCAGCTAGGCATTTTAACAGCCAAGACAAGACAGGCAGAAGAGACAGGGAAAGTCACTAACAGGGTCGAGTTCTTAGAGCTGGGGGACACATTGAAGAGATTAGTAAAAGAGCGCTTGTTGTATGAAGTGACCCATTTAGGGGGAGCAAAAAAAAAAAAAACAGAATTACCATGTGTGATGACACTCAGGCATCTCACAGTGACAAAATACTAAGCCAGAACAAGGATAATGCCATTAACTCTATAAGTAAAGAGACAATTCTAATAAATGGGGTCACTCAAGCAAAGAAGACATTACCGTCTTATTGGAAACCCCCGTGTAATCGGAGACATTGCCACTGTATTTAAGTGGGCGCTTTATCGCAGAGTCAGGGGAAGGTCAACATCCATTAGCTACACCGCAATAATAGCCAACAAGTGCGAGCCGCGAGGCTGCGACGGAGGGAAACGATGTCTGGCTGCAAACAGGCTCTCATCTCCATCCCGCGCAGCGTTATTACAGCAGCAAGGAAAAGAAAACACTTTCCTTCCTCAAATTTATGAAAGGAACTTAACTACCGCTTACCATAGGCAGAACAGAGCCTGAAAGTCAACGCAGCCCCCTTCTTCTCTGCGCTTAAAGACAACCGTCAGGCATGGGGGCGACAGGGATCCCACTGCTGTCTTTATACAGAACACGAAATGCTTTAGGGGAAAGTTATTGCTTAATACAGAGATGGGATTAGATTCATAGTCACGACATTAGGGTGTTTATGTGTCTGTCTGTCTGTCTGTTTGTGTGTGTGTATGCACACACACACATGCATAGGTTCCCACGTGACCAAGGTGTACCGACAAGCTGTTGAACCACAGGCATAGTAGGAGAGAGTGTGTCCTCCGAAGCCACACAGACCTGTGTTCAAATCTCACATCATCTACACTTAGACACTGTGTGGCCTTGGAAAAGATTCTTGACCAGTATTGGCCTCAGTTTCCCCCATGGCATTCACCCTGTGTATTCATCGTGAAGATTAGCAGACATGGAGCACCTAGAACTAATGGATATAATGTACCTAATAGTATCTGCTGCTATTTCATGAGAGAGTCTTAGATCAACTAGTAAAATAATGGGCCCCGTCTTCAATGCTTGGGTATAGTCCTAGTTAGCATTCGTCGCCACCTTGACACAACCTAGAGTCAGCTGAGAGGAAAGACTTGACTGAGGAATTGCCTAGATAAGATTGTCCTGTGGATATGTCTGTGAGGAACTTGGATTTTCCTACCTTGACTAGGAGGGTCTCACCCACTGTGAGTGGCACCATCCCTACACAGGTGGCCACAGGCTGCATAAGAAAGCAAACTAAGTGAGAGCTCCTGCCCTGGTTTGCCTCAATGTCTGCCTTGTTCTTGCCAGTAACTGCAATAAACCCTTTCCTCCTTACGGTGCTCTTGGTCATAGTCATTTGTCACAGTAACAGAAGGGACGGTAGAACAGGGATCTAGAGTTTGCTAAACACAGCATTCAACCTGGAAGCAGTGGCCATCCCAGTGTGGGGCTAGAGAGAATTCTATAAAAGCATCACCACTGTGTGTGAACCTTAGGCAGCCTGCTCCCTTCTAGCCTGAGAGTCCAAGTGACTTGTCCAAGGTCATCAACCATGACAGCCCTGTTAAAAGCAAGACTTGGGATTCGTAGATCATTCTCTGGAGCAAGTTCTTCTTTAATGGTGGGCGTTGTTTAGACAGCTCTGGGAGCTGAGCAGAGGTCAGGGGTGGGGGTGGAGCCTGGCAGATGACTAGGTAGCAGCTTCTCTCTCTCTGCTCTGACAGCTCACATGGATCGAGCAAAGTCAGCTGTCAGCCAGAGGTTTCCAGCACTCAGCTTCTGGAAAGCACCGTGCGGGCTGCGGAAGTTTCTAGGATGCCCTTAAGGAGTTCATAGTTTAGCTAGACACAGAAACTAAATAATTCAAGGGCCAATTCATGGGGACAATAGGGTAGGTCATTTCAGTGAAGCAGGAGGCAAGATGTGAGAGGCATCTATCACCTGCTGGTCACATGTTGGCATTTTCTAATGCACTCCAGACCCATGGGCACATGTTCTTTGGCTTTTTTTTTTATATAAATAATTAAAATGTAAAAGCAAAGATCATGAAGCATTTGGGTTAGTTGCTAAGATGCCAAATTCAGATTTCACACAAAGGTCTTTATTTTCAAATGCTCTTGATGTGTGGGAAGACACCTCCAAGACAAGCAGTCATTAAGTTTCACCCCGACAAGGGTCTATAGGTGAGGCTAGCTCTCTGTTTGCCTCGGTCTGATCTCTCCTCCTGAGAGGTGCCTTATAACACCAACCGACATCCTAAGAGGAATGAGGAATAGATCGTATATCAGGAAAGTATGTCCCCGACTATCGGAAAATGTATCATCATACAAAGCACAAGATCATATTCACATGACAGATGTAGACCAACAAGGACATCCATGCTGCTCACATGCAGCATGTGTTTCCATGATGAAGCAGGGCAGTCTAACAACCGTAGCAGGAATAAGAGGAATGCACACACTCACGGTGCTACAGAATGGTGCTCTGATGACTCTCAGCTCCCTGGTTGCTGTGCCTCTTGCCTGCACTTTCATAGGCTGGCATGTGACTCCTGACTTCACCTCAATCGTGTTCTTCAGCACGGAGCTTCCTAAGACTGGCTTGCCATCTGCAAAGCCAGGCTAGTGTCATTGACCTCCCAAGATTTGGGACAGGATCCCACGAGGAACATCCAGGAAAGTGTGGGTGGTTGATAATCAAGCCATGGGAGTTGACTGTGAGCTTACATGGGTGAGGTGTCAGGTACTCATCACACCGCTGTGACAAAATGCCCGTCAACAGCGCTTGAAGGAAGAACGAGTTTATCCTGACTCGCAGTTGCTCCTTGTTGAAGGATACAGTCCGTCGTGATGTGGAGGGCATAGCTGCAGGAGCTTGAGGCAGCTGCAGGCATTGCATCTACAGCCAGGAAGCTGAGGTCGGTGCATTCTCCACTCACCTTCTCCTTTTTTATTTAGCCCAGAATCCCAAACCGTGGAATGGTGCCGTCACGGTTAAGGTGGGTCTTTCTCAATTCATTCAGTCTATAAAATCCCTCACAGACACACCCAGAGATCTGTCTCCAAGATGATTCTAGATTCAACGTTAACTCTTTTAGGCATGGAAAGGATGTCTAAGCCTGTAGCTATCACTGGGAACATTATGACTTTTCTCCGAGGAAGAGGCAGAAGGGAATAGGCTTAGGCAGGGTAAGTACACAATGGCCTCCATGTCACCTGGCAAGTCAGACATGGGAATATTTATTCAGTGAGGGCCTGTCAATCCTTTCTGCTGTTCCTGATTTTGGCCCTGCCCTTGACGCTGCAGGTTTGAGAACTATGGTGGTGAGCACCAAGCCCCCAATACAGTGGGGGTGACCCCAGCCTGAGGAATGAGGCTTCTTCCCCCTTCTACCAGATTTTCCTTCACTGTTGTTCCCCCAGTGGCCCTGAGCCTTCAATCTGTGAGGTCCTGGCAGCACCCAGACCCCAAAGACACAGCTGAGTTTTAATGACGAAATAAAATAATATTGCAAGACCTACAGCAGAAATGGGGAGAAAACATCTGAAGGACACCATGGAAGCATCCAGATGACGACTGAGTCTACCTGAAGCAATCCTGCCACCCTGTCACACTGCCTAGGGTGCTTCTCTTGACCCACTTCTACCAGGGGTCCCCTTCTGAAGCATAAAATTCTAGGCAATGATAGATCCTTTTCCACAGGGCCTGAAATGAGAACATCCTAGAAGAGGCAGAGTAAGGACCAAAGGCAGGTGAGCATCATTTTGCGTCTTCACCCCAAGCACCTTGTCCTCTGATGGATGAAGGCATCCATCATTTCAGCAAGCAGAACCACGTGGCGTATAAGTACTGATCTGGGATAGTGAGACAGACATGGAGGGTCTGTGTCTGGTGACTTGAGTTTCAATAAAGGAGGCCACGAGATGTGTTAGCACAGTCTGTGTAGCCAGATGGAAGGTGACTCTGCTCAGTCAGGACCCCCAAAGACAGGCTGGCTGGAGATCTGGGAAGCAGGGAACAGGAATGAATATCCACAATTGCAACACACAGGCCGTCCATCAGCAGGCCTTGAGCAATGAGACTCTTAATGCATCCTAGAATAGCAGGTGACATGGTCTTGGTGTGACTTAAACATAGATAAGTGATGCTATGAGATTTGGAGTGTCACTGTGTGACATTTCCTAGATTCGAAGCAGTGTCTATTGACCCCAGATAAGGCATCTATGATAGACCAGAGAAATGGTCACATTCAAGTCCAGCTTTGTGGATAGTGAGTATATCGAGGTCACTCACAGAGCACAGATCACTCAAAGACAGCCGCAGAACTGAAAAGCTCACCCTGACATAGGTGATGACTCAAGCTCCCTGGAGGACTCGGGAGCAGCCTGAATGGTCAGATCATCTCCTCTGCCAGGCAACTGCTATTGGTCTCATAGTTTCCAGTCTCATGAGCTTCTGTCCTCCCTCCAGAAGGGCATGTGTCCATTTGGAAGGGCTACCTCAACAACAGGTGAGTGTAAGGCTCCACACTGCCGGGTGACTGGGTAGACTATCTCTCTGGAAGAGGAAGAAGCTGATCCTTGTATGTCACTTTTCCTTTAGGTCTTTCGGTGCGTTGGATGTGACACACACGCAAAAATAATGCCTTTCATATAGCGTTGGTTTCTATGAGGATGTGGCAGCTGTTGCCTCAGTTAAGACTTATTGAAGAGCTTCTGAGGCTTTCTCTGTATAAAATATGGTTACAGTCACATGCAATGGTGGACATGATGGGTAGGATTGAATGTCGCCTAGAGGAGGGAGTTAGGGAGATAGACGCAAGGCAGGTCCTGTGGATGCACCCCCAGAATGAAAGCCCCCCCCTAAGAGTAGAAACATGATAATCACTAGGCATACAGTCATTGAATTAATGAAAGAATGAATGACTTCTACCTCAAGGATATAGAGTACGTGGGAATTGATGAGATAAAGTTTAAAATGAATGTTTCTAAAATTAGCATGAAGATGATTTTCACGTATTCGATGTTAGTATGTTATATGAGTGGCTGGAAAGATGGCTCCATGATCAAGAATACTTGGAGCTCTTAAAGAGGACCGGGGTTTGGTTCTCAGCACCCACATAGGCTCACAGACATCCTTAAACTAAGTTCCAGGGGATCTTGACACATTTTTCTCTGGCTCTGTAGGCACCAGGCATATATGCAGTGCACATATACAACACAGAGATAAAAAAAAAAGCATATACGTAAAATATCTACAGAACAATGCAGATGTAGATGTAGCTACAAGTTCTGGATATCAAGAAAGTGTGGATGGGACCTGCCTTGTTTTACCACTCTTTTGGGAGGCAGCCTTCTCCCTGCTCCAGTGCCCTGTTTAGTATTTCTCAGTGTTCAGATGTGTGTAGCTTGGACTTCTGGCAGCCATCTCCACTTACAGTAGTGTTCCAGTGAGCTTTCAAGGAGGTGGGGCAACTGAGATTCTGACAAGCCATAGTCGGAGTCAATGGTCGCTCAGAGGTAAGGTTTGAACCCAGCTATAGTGACCCTGGTCTCTCATGTTTGCCGACACCTCTAGGTGTCTCTACTGGGCGTTAACCTTTGATTGAACCTTTGATTGAAGCCTAGCCACACTTGAGAGGAACCCTTGAGAGGGACCCTGCTGTCACGCAGTTAAGGAGCCACCAGCCATTGTTTTTTGTACTTACATTCGAATGGGTTAAGAGGAAACCAGACTGGAGTGTCAGTGTTTCTATTGCTCTGGGCCTGTATCAGATACTCTGTTGTCGCATGTGGCTGCCAGATCCAATGGTGCACACATAGGCCACTTCTGTCCCCATCCAAAGTTCAGTGGCACAGTGGGATGAGAAAATTGCCAGACTCAGCACCCAAAAGAGCGTCTTAATATTACACATGTGCATGGGCATTGGATGTCAGAGACCAACTCAGAGTTATTTCTCGGGCACTGTCCACCTGTTTATTAATACAAGGTCCCTCTTGATTTTGCACCTCACTGATTGGGCCACGCAGTGAGCTTCAGAAGTCTGTCTGCCTTCCTAGCTGTGGGACCACAAGTACATGCCGCAACATCCTGCTTTTTCACATGGCGTGCAACTCAAGTCTTTATGATCATGGGGATGGAGGTTTCTCAGTTGTTTTGGAAAAGCCTTATTCACTCGGCTTTCTCCTCAGACCTCACAGCTGTTCTGTTCATGCAAAGGTCATGAACTCAGAGGGATCCTCCTGATGTTTGCAAAATTCTAGACACTAGCATTTCTTTTCTTTTTTGTTCATTTGTTCATTTGTTCATTTAAATACTTGGAGTCATGACCTCTTGATGCTGTCCTGGAGCTCAACAGGTAAGCAATCAGACTGGCTTTGAACTCATGAAGAAACTCTTGCCTCTGCTTCCTGAGTACTGGGACTAGCATCATTCCCAATCCCGCCATGAAAGCAGCTTCTCTGTGAGTTGTGTGGACTCCAGACTTTTCCAGGATCAAACCAGAGCAGATGGTGCAGACCTCCTGGGATGTATTTATTCCTCACGGTTGCTTCAGTGCCGCTGGATGTCCCGCGTTGACCTTTGCTTGGCAAAACGTAAGGAACAAGCTGTGGTCGAACTACCCGGGATCTTTGTGATCTCGTCTCATGGCTCCCAGGTCTTACTATGAAGGCCTTGAGGGCTTTTGAGTAACTTACATGTTTTTCTGTTTTGATAGTGTAACAGATCCTGTTTCCTTCTTCTTCCTGGCTGCTGGGAAGCTCAGCATTAAATTTTCAATGCAACTTGGATGGTTGCGGAAGGCTGACCATCTAAAGTTTGCTATGAGCTGAATTGTCCAATAAGTTGTGTAAATTTACTGCCTGACTCCTTTCACTTCAAGTGTCAAACCCATTCCCAATCACACATTCTCTCTTTCTCTCTCTCTCACTTCCTCTCTCTCTCCCTCCCTTTTTCCTTTCCTCCTTCCCCCCTGCATCCCTCCCTCCTTTCCTCCTTTCCTCTCTTATCTACTCCCTCTCTTTCTACACAGGAGGGAGCATGCATGAATAAAGCAGAAGTGCGTGGCACAGATGATGGCTTGGCTTCACTTCATGGTCTGGGATGTAGCATAAAGTCAGGACAAACTTCAGAATCACATGGCCTCTGCCCCCAGGGCTAGTCTCGACACGTGCTGGATCCGCACCAGGAAAGAGAAGATGGAAGCTTGTCCAGGCAGAGTCGGGCTCTAAGCCGGGATGGCCCCACCTGTCCTTCTCTTGATGGTAATCGAGAACACCTAAGCTGAGTCACTTGAACCTTTGGCCTCTATCTCTGCAGGGAGTGGCTTTCCCAGAACACAGATGTCCCACTGAGCTGACCTCATGGTCCGAACATGGTGTCATCTGTGTCTCTGCCTTCTCCATCTCAGAGTTGACTCACTCTTTGTGTGAATTTCCCCACCCCTGAGAGGAGGCTGCGGTAAGGCCTTGGTCAGTAGTGTGGAGCTGGCTGGAGGGTGTCTCCTGCCTGTGGGTAGAACCAGGAAGTCCTGGGCTTCTGGGAAAAAGCTATCCCCAGCCAAATGGAGATGCTGAGCTCTAGAATTGTATCTGGATGTGCTTCCATCATGGCGTACATTAGCACTTGATTTGATTTTTACCTGACGCCTCACCTATTACAATGAAACATAAAAAGGGAATTTGCAGCTGCCTGCCTATCAGGAAAAGATCAACTGCTTCTGTAATTAATATGGAAGATAACAATTTAAAATAATGAAACACCCATAACATGCTTAGGGGAAGCAGCTTGTTGCTATAATTAGAACGGGAATCAAATTGTTCTGATGGCAAACACATCATTTATTGAGCTGAGCTGCTCCATGAATGGAGGCACATCGCACAGCAGTGAAACGACGAGACACCGGCAATCCGTTCAATTCTGGGTCATCTAGGAGTGGGGCTGGACGGAACCTGGCACCCTGGCGCCACTGCGGAAGTGTCACAATAGGTGGACTGCATGCGCTGGTGACCTCCCTGAGGCCCTGGATGTTGTTCTTGAGGACATGTTTGTGCAGACCTCCCTGACAAGGTTAAATAAGACAGAGCAACACTGACCTGCACATCCACACTCACACACACACATTGGATGATGCCACACAGAACATTCCAGAGAATGCTACAGGCAACCGCTTTTCTTTTTCTTCTGCAGGCAAACGTGTCTGATGGGTGAGATTAGGGAAGCACTTATAAATATCATGAGTATCTGTTCTTTTATAATTGGAAAGTCATTCTCTTTTCCCATGACTCTTCCATTGTGGGAAGGTTTGAATGTGAATTCCCCTGGTGGCTTTGCCTAGCTTAGTATGTCACTGTCCTCCTCCACCATCCTCCTGCACCAGCGCCCTGGGTTCATCCTTGTGGATGGTCCATGGACAGTGTTTAAAACTTCTGTTCCCGCTGATCTCATGGCCAATGGTGTCCTGCCCTCTTTTCTTGCTTGGGAGTCTCCTTTAAGGCCTGAAGCAAACGTCACCTCCTCTTAACAGCTTTCTCTAGCCCATATTCTACTCTGAGAGCAAAATCAGCTTCCTTTTCTCTAAGACCGCACAACATTTCCAAGAAATACATATCAGCATCTCACGTTGTGTTATATATTCACTTTGTCCACATATCCATCCTCAGTGTGTGTGTGTTTGTGTGTGTGTTTGTATATATATATATATATGTGTGTGTGTGTGTGTGTGTGTGTGTGTGGCTGGCACACAGTAGGTATAAATGTTTACCAAAATGGTGTTAGATTAGTTTGGGTGAACAAGGACACATTTTGGGTTCATTAGACATGTTAAGATATTTTTAAAGTTTTGTGGTTTGAGTAAAATTTGAAATGCCTTTTGCCAAGTGTGTTTTTCCCTATTTTGTAAAGCCCATATGTCAATTAAGCGGTAGAAGCCATATGGTTCTGATTTCTTCACTCGTAGTTCGGCGTTTCATTTGCTAGGCTATCTGATGTTCAAGATGCTGCCTGAACTGTGTGTTAATCCCTTTTTGGAATATGTTTTCCTTTGAACTGAGGAGCTCAACTTACCCCAAAATAGAAACCTCACTCTCCACAGCCCAGAGGATATTTTCAGTCCTCAACGTGTGAGGTTTGGGAGACGGAGTCTCAGATGAAAACACTCTCTCTGCCTTTTCTTGCAAAGGGAGAAGTAGGTGGGCGTCCTTGGATGGGTCTCTTGGTCAAGGTGGGAAGGAGCAGGTGGAGACTCGAGTGAGGTCAAAAAGTCACCCAGAGGCACTGGGGAGAATGAGGAGCTGAATGAGTGAACTGAGAGTCTCAGACGTGAATGAATAACACCCAGATAGGGTGACGTCATCACACCAGGCCTAAAATTAGCTGTACACTCGTTTCATTCAGATCGCTCTTTACTTTGCGCCTTGACATCTGAGCGCCCCTCTATTACTCTTGTCTCAGTGTGGCTCCCTCATTAGATGGCGGGGTTAATGAGGCCCTGTGTCCTGATCTTCGTGAAGAATTAAAGAACCGCTTGCTCAAGGCTTGCCAAACTTAGTCCTCCATCTAGTGATATTGTGATCTCATTTTTCACTAGCGGGTTTTCCCAACTGATGGTCCCTTATTTGATAAAGTACTTAAACAAATATATGTTCAAAGAACGGTGTCACTATTGGACGACTATGCCCCACTGTACAGGGACACCTTACAATAGGAAAAGAGATCCTAAATGTTTTGTTTAATATCCTTGCACTTGCCACCGACAGCTGTCTCTGTCCCCACCAGAAGAGTCCCTTCTCGACTTTGGGCAGCATCCATGGAAATCCACTTTTGACAGGACTTCATAAATACTTGAAGTAGCCGTTGCTGCTGTGACTGAGATGACAGATGATGCTCGGGCTCTCAGAGATTGCGCTCACACCTCAGCAAGACACCTTAGCACACAGAAAGTTATCAAGCCGTGGCTGAGCTTCCTTGAGCAACGGTGTCCTTACCTGAACAGCGGGAAGTGAGCGGTTCCCCAGATGTGGAGCTGTGGTTTCTGATCGTTTGTGTCTTTCATCCCCTCCTTTATGGCAAGCTGAGAGTAAGGAAGAGTGCTGGCCTGACAGAGTGGCTCAAGGCCTCTGCCACCCCTGGGTGTTTCCTCGTGCATCAGCTGGCTAGCAGACTATCGCCTCTCACAGTCGGGCTGCCATCAGAATCCCTACCTTAGAAAATGAGGAAATCAGGGCTTCGGAAAGTTACTTGTTCCAGGATTTTGCTGCTCACAAAAGCTTTAACCAGTTCCAGAATGAGTCAGAACCTTCTAGAAATGGCTGTTCATGGCTATTTGGGTTTTCATCACTGAAAAGAGAATAAATATGACACAGTGAAGGTCAGTGATGCTTGATGGGAGGTAAAGACCTGTCAAAAAAGTTTGATATGCAAAAATTCTCAAGAGACACCTGACTGTGGTGGCACAGCTCTCGGGGAGGCAGAGACAGGCAGATCTCTGTGAGTTCAAGGATAGCCTAGTCTATAGAACGAGTTCCAGGACAGACAGAGATACACAGAGAAGACCTGTCTCAAAAAAACAAACAAACAAAAAAAAAACAAAGAAAATAAGAAAAAAAAGGCAAAAACTCACTTTAAGAGACATATTTTAATACAGTCCTGAAGGGCCACATGAAGGAAACCCATGATTCAATGGCAAATTGTGAACTTGAGAAAATGAGTAAAGAAAGAACTAGAAGGTGTGCAGTGCTCATATAGTGCTGGCTAAATCAGAAATGATTCAACCCTATGTATCGTGACAGAGCTCACAGGCTCATAGGGACACCATGCCCCAGACCCCACACCAATAACATGGCATGAAGAATGGCCAAAATAAGACTATGTGCAACTTATCCTGGGAGCACAGGGGAGGCACAAATCATCTGCCTTAGAAAGCAGGGATGCGGGGCTGAAGAGATGGCTCTGTGGGTAAGGTGTCTGCTGTGCAACATGAGGACCTGAGTTTGAACCCCAGCATTCGTACAAGAAAAAAAAACCAGCATGTCAGTGTATACCAATGACCCCAGTGCTAGCTTGGTTGACATAGAAGCATCCCCGAGGTTTGCTGGACAGCTAGTCTAGCCTTATCAGTGAGCTTCAGTGAGAGACTCCATATTAGCAAATAAGGTGGAGACTGACTTGGGAAAGATGCAACATCTTGGCCTCTGACCTCCATGCATGCACACATATGTGCACAGAGTACCTACAGATGTACACACACCAAATGCTGTGGCTTGGGCATATAGCTCAGCCTAGGATGGATCTACCATGTACATATGGCCCCGGTTTTGCTCCCAGCACTGATCATAAATACAAAAGCACATATATAAATGGGGTAGAATTTGATGCTTTACGGATGCAGCTCATAAAATTAAAGCATCATGGTCTTTTGTTTTGAGAGTAATAGGTGATTCATTTATTTAAAAAGATCATTTCCCCTGGTCACAATAGCCTGGCCATTTTCTAATTAAAATCTCCTTGAGTAGGCTTCTAGAGTGCCCCCAGTTCTAGCTACGCTGGAGTGCTACTTGCCCTGAAAGCATCCCGGCTAGAAGTGTGAGGAGGCCCCCATCACTCCCAGCAGATACTGGAAACACTCAGCAATCAGAGCCACTGTGAAACCAAATCTCAAACTTGGCAATGGGAAGCAGAGGAATTCATTTTTAGATTTTAAAAATAAAAATGTCCATCTTCAAGTCAACACATTTCCTTAGTTTGGCGTCTCGAGCCATCTTCAGGAAAAAGGAAAAAAAAAAAGACAGAGATTTCCAGCTTACCTTTACATTTAGAAAAAGACTTTTTGAAAATCTCCACATTACCAAGTCCTTGTGTAACTCATGGAGACTTCATGTCAACTGAGGCATCCAGAGACTGTGGAGGTCAGTCTGCCTGGGCTTGGTTAGAGAGTGAGAAAGGCAAGGAGAGGCCATGCAGGAGGATGCTGAGTGCTTCCTGTGACAATGCCAGTCTCCAAGGACAAACAAAGACACTGGCGGCCCAGCCCTTGACTGATGCCATAGCGTGAGAGGAAAGAACGATGTTCAATGCAGTCGGGGCCTCTGACCAGGGCAAGGGCTTGGTGTTGTCCTCTGGTTTCTGCAGTCTTTGTCTTAACGTTTTTATTTCCCAGGTCCTGGAGATGGAAGAGAAGACCCTTCCATTGCAGAGCCCTAAAGGATGAGCGGGAAACATGGGGGTAATCGAGAGCCTCACATCTCTGTGGCCGCCATCGGCACAGCAGCAGGAGAAAGGTGTGCGCGTTTCTCACTGTGCTCGACGAGGAGCTTGCATGACACACACGAGTGCTCACCAAGCTGTCTGGTGAGCTGTGAAGATTCAAAGGAAGATGCCTGTTCATGATGACTGTGTGTGATAACAGCAGCCTATCCCTGCTCATCTTCACACACACACACACACACACACACACACACACACACACACTCACACCCCACACACACACGGAAACAAACAAACAACGTTCTGTAAAGGAGTTTGATTGTACCCATTTTAAAGATTAAAATAACAAGTAACTGAGGCTCAAAGGCTGAGCTCACCTCTTTGAAACTCTTCAGCATTTGAAACTGAAGCAGGATGTGCTGACCTCCAAGGTCAGCTTCACCACCAGCTGATGCTACATTGACTAGGAAGGACTTCCTGGCCTGGTCTCTGAGATTGTTTATGAGATTCTAGATTGAGATCTCAGTCACTCAACCTGTAGCTCTGACTCAGAGACCTTTTATTGTGTTGTTGTTGTCGTTGCTACGGAATTAGTTAAACAGGTCCCGATGGCCAATTGAGGAGAGCAGCTCAGGTATGAGCAACCCCAGCAGCAACGTGAGTAGCAAGCCTGTTTTTAAACTTTCTTTTTATTTACTCTTAGCGTCTTTCACATCGCGTATCTCCACTCCATTCATTTCCCCATCCCTTGGTATTCATCCTCTGCTCTTGCAACCTCCCCCACAAAATAAAATAAAAGTTAAGAAGAAAAGAGAAAAAAAGAAGGGAAAGTCAATCTCATCCTGGAAGCTGCAGGGTGACACAGTGAGTCACACAGTCAACCCTCTCATCCACATATCTTTACTCGCAAGTGTTCACTGCACAGAGTCATTGGTCTGGTTTGAGGTCTCTGGTTTCTGCTACCCTATCAATGTCGGGCCTTCACTAGAACTCCCCTTGGCTATTCTGCTGGTGCCCTGTGTTGTGGAAATCCTGCAGGATAGGTGTCTTCATGCATTTCAGCAGATCACTCATGGGATGGATAGTGGGGTGGGCCAACACATCACCCTGGTTCTGGGCCTGGGTGGTTGCAGGGTTGGTCAGCCCGCCAGCTCTCCCTTGTCCTCACCACCAGGGTGAACTCTCCAGCATTGCCTTTGCTAGTTCACCCCTTGCCCGGATGGGCAAGGGGCGGGGCCAGCTCTCCTGTTCTCAGGTCCTCGGGGTCAGATCTCCCACACCTGCACCTTCAGGGCCAGCTCTACTGTGTTGCCCAGGTGAGGTGTAGGGACCACTCTCCCGAGTGCTGCAGCTGATGAGGGCAGGGACAGCTCTCCTGCTCTTATGATCTCAAGGCCAGTTCTCCCGCCTGCCTCAGGCATTGATGGGAGAAGGGCATCTCTCTCCTGTCCATGCTACCACATGACAGGTGAATAATGGGGACAGCTCTCTTATCTCTGTCATGTGTGTAACTTTTGGACTGACTCACCCATACCTCTGCCAATGGGGTTGACTGTATTGTGCTGCCCAGTTGAGGTGCAGGGCCTGCTCTTCCACTCTTAAAGTCTCAGGACCACCTCTGCCTCCTGCCTCAAGCATTGATGGGAGGGGAGAGGACAGGACATCTCTCCTCAGCCCCTGCCACCCCATAACCAATGAGTAATGGGGACAGCTCACCCACACCTCAGTCAGTGGGGTGGGTTCTATTGTACCACCAAGGTGCAGGGCCCGGAATAGCAAGCCTTTTGAACCACATAACCACCCTCGCCATGACTGTGAGTATTTAGTGGTAGAGGCAGAAGTATCATTCTGTTTTGCCTCATTTGAAAAGCTTAGTGCCCTGGCTTGCTTTCTATTGCTGTGACAAACACTGTAACCAAAAACACCTTGAAGAAGAAAGGGTTTATGTCACGTTACAGCTTGTAGTCTACCATGGAGGGAAGTCAGGGCAGGAACTGAATCCGAGGCCTTGGGGAGTGCGGTTTACTGGCTTGCTCCCCATGGCTCATTCAGCCTGCTTTCTTACATGACTTGGGCCCCTAGCCCAGGGTTAGCACCACTCAAAGTTGGCTGGGCCCTCCCACATTAATCATTAATCACTAATGAAGATAATGTCCCCACAGACCTGCCTGTTGGCCAATCTGATGGAGGCATTTTCTAAATTAGGCTTTTCTCTTTCTAGATGACTCTATCTTGTGCCAAATTGACAAGAACTAACCAACACACTTAGGTTCTTAAAACCCTTGCCCCAGCAGAGTTGGTACAAGTCTCATAGCAATGAGTTCAAACCCTCTCTCTCTCTCTCTCTCCAAAAGGAAAAGAGAGCTCTGGAAAAAGCATTGGCAACAAAAGGAAGGACTTTCCAGAAGGTCCCCCCATGCCTCTGAAACAGTGGAACCTTCTCTCCCACCGCCCGGGAAGCTGGTTTTATTATGAAGAGTCTCAGGGCTTTGTCTCCCATTTTGCCAGCCTTCGGGTCTAATTACTGTTGGCATTTCCCATCCCACTCTGAACTCAGGGGACAGAGAACTTGTCTCTGAGACTATATGAACTAATCGAGTGCAGGCTTAGTTCAAAAACTCTCAGAGATAAACATTCATAAAATGTAGTTAGAACACGGAGCAAGAGATTGCAAGAATCGGTGTCATCACTCAGAGTTCTGCTGGGTGAGGGGACAGGTAGCAATGACCTTATTCTGTACCGAGTTCTGTGCTATTGATTCCGGATTAGCTGGGAGGTGCTTCTGTGCTTAAGAATCTATTCTTCCATTGTTCAAAATATTTGAGTTGTAGAAAATTAGAAAAAGTGGAGAAAGGATGAGCCTGAATAATTCCCCCTCAGAGAAAATCTTTTTCACTTTTCCTTTATTTTGTTCTAAGCTTTTGTTCTCTAGGCTTAAAAAAAAAAGAAGAGATTAAAATATATACATTGACTGGTGCCCTGAATTTAGTTATGTGAGGATGAAACTAGAAAAAGAGTCTCCACTAATATATTAAAAAAATTATACATCATAATCAGGTAGATTTTATTTAAAGAATGGAAAACTTAGTCAATATTGAGAAGTCTGTGCAAATAATGACTATGTTTATAGTCTATGATGTCAACTTCTTATTATCTCAGTGGACCATGGAAAGCATTTGAAATAGTGAGCTACAGTCTTAAAGTTTAGAAAAAAATTCTGTATCAAAACAGAGATAGACATGTTCTTTGCCTTAATTATCAGATGTCAGATACCATTGTCATCCCACATTAACCAGGGATGTCACTAGGGTTTGCTGGTGGCACTAAGTCTAGTTGTGGTGGGTAAAGTAAGAGATGTTAAAACGACACAGCAAGGGGATAAGATAACTGGATTCTCTTAAAAAGTATCCTGGTTCCACATCCATGCTCACGTCAGAAGCCCTGGTTAAACTCAATGGGTCACAAAACAGAAACAATGCCAAAAGTTGTGACAGTTGGGGAAAGGCTTGTTAGCAGGGTTGGTGGGACCAGTAAGACTGACGGAGGAAGAGGAAAGAGAGAAGATGGAGGGTATAATCACAATGTGTTGCCTACATGTATGAAACTGTTAAAGAATAAATTAATATGAAAAGTTTTATGGTAAGAAAAAATGAAGTTAGGACAATTGTAGGAAATACATGGAACCAGATATTGTGTTAAGTGAAATGAGCCAGATTCAGAAATAGGAATACTGCCCGTCTTACATATTATGCTGAACTCGGTTTTACATATATATA